>NW_026897073.1:0-278320 GCF_033153095.1 Gastrolobium bilobum | reverse complement strand
CTCACCCCCATCCAACATACAAGTCGCGGGAGGGTCCTCACCCCCGCCCAAGAGTTGGCCCACTGGGACGGTCCTCACCCCCATCCAACATACAAGTCGCGGGATGGTCCTCACCCCCGCCCAAGAGTTGGACCAACATACAAGTCGATGGTCCTCACCCCCGCCCAACATACAAGTCGCGGGATGGTCCTCACCCCCGCCCAAGAGTTGGACTGCATCCAATATACAAGCCGTGGGATGGTCCTCACCCCCGCCCAAGAGTTGGACTGGGACGGTCCTCACCTCCATCCAACATACAAGCCGCGGGATGGTCCTCACCCCCGCCCAAGAGTTGGACTGGGACGGTCCTCACCTCCATCCAACATACAAGTCGCGGGATGGTCCTCACCCCCGCCCAAGAGTTGGACTGGGACGGTCCTCGCCCCCATCCAACATACAAGTCGCGGGATGATCCTCACCCCCGCCCAAGAGTTGGACTGAGACGGTCCTCGCCCCCATCCAACATACAAGTCGCAGGATGATCCTCACCCCCGCCCAAGAGTTGGACTGGGACGGTCCTCGCCCCCATCCAACATACAAGTCGCGGGATGATCCTCACCCCCGCCCAAGAGTTGGACTGGGACGGTCCTCACCCCCATCCAACATACAAATCGTGAGACGGTTCTCACCCCCGCCACGAGTGGGCGGGGACGGTCCTAATCTCCGTTCGAGGCACGCTTAATTAAAAATGAGGGGTCAACAGACGAACAGAAGAAAACAACTAGAATCAATTAATTATCAAGCGTTAAACAACATAGTTGAGATGGGTTACAGACAACGTTTAAACAATGGGTTACAGATAATTCTTAAGCTACATCCTTAGTATTTACTACCCCCTCAATAGCCCTTCCATCAGGAGCATCTACAACTTCAGATGGTATGGACGAGTGTCCTTCCCCACTACTCTCGGGAATTTTATCAGAGACGCCTTGTTCCACGAAACGCCCAACATCACCACCGGTTGAGAACTCCGTGACGCCAGCATATTCTCCATCAGTAGCTTGCCCGCCGATCAGCAGTCGGTCATCACTTATTGATGGATCCCCAGACTTATTCACCCCTGTTTCTCCCTCGCCAGCTACTTCTTCAGCATCGGACCATTCCTCTATCACAGTCTCCTCGCCGTTGGATTGCTTGTGCAGTATACGTTTCCCCTCCACTACATAAGTGGCACTCAGACCAGAAACGTCCACCTCAGGGTACCGAAATTTAATCTGTTTCAAGGCATTATTGAAGGAGTCATAAAAAACATTGGCCAAGGCTACCTCCAATTCTTCCACCTGCTCTGAAGCTTTTTGGTTGTCTTCATGGGCGGCATGTAAGTTGCCGTTTGCAGTGAACAGTTCAACGGATAGCTCTTCCTTTTCTGATTGGAGAGTCGTCGTCTCGGCAGTTAATGAGGCATTCGCCAACGAAAGTTTCTCCTTCTCTCTCGAAGTTGCCTCCAATAGTTTGGTCAAATCATCCTTCTCTCGTGACAGGCGTAGCGCCTCGTCACTCACTCCTTTCATCTTTTGATTCTCTTCAGACAAAGACTGGTTGGCGGCTTTAAGGTCGCCAATTTCTTTACCTGAACGCCCAATTTGGGCAGTCAAGGACTCAATTTTGCGAGTTTTTTGCTGCAGATCACATCTTTGGGCGGAGCAAAGGCTGTCCACAGCTAAAGCAGCCTCCCTCATGCCCACAATCCTACCAATCATCACTTGAGCACTGTCGATTATATCTTGCCGGTCAATGCGGCCAGGCACTACCACTTGTAGCTCAGGATGCGGAAAGACAGTTTTCAAATCGGCCTCCGATAACTTCAAAATTTGTTGAAGAGAAACAGAGGTGTTAATGGGACACTTTCTAAGCTCGCCGCCGCGGACTGCCCCGCCCCAGTCAGAATATTAGCTGTCGCCATGGTATCGCTGTCAGGAGCACCTGAAAAACTCTCCATGCAATGGAGAAACCATCGCCTGACTGACCAGAGTCAGTCCGCTCAACCTTAGCCACTTTGTGACTTTGTAACGAGCTTAAGTCCCCTTCAGCAACCCGTTTCGGTCCAGACTTCCGCGGCCCAGTAGAATCGTTATCACCTGAAGAAGGATTGGCCGCCGCACAAGAAGCCTTCACTTGTTTCCCCCCAAGAGCGGACTCTTTGGGCGGTGGAGGATCCCTTATAACTATACCACCACTCCTTCGGGCCAACACCTCGGCGGGAATGTCAGATGCAGAACGCAGTTTGGTCTTAGCAACCTGCACTAACTTTCGCTTGCCTCTATCTCCTCCCTTTGCTTGGGCGGATGACGCAGCGACTGGAGCCCCACTACTCTCGCCTCGAACCTTTTCGGCCGCCACACGAGCAATAGCTAGCGCATCCATAGGCAAACTCTCGACTGCAGAGTCAAATTGGAAGTTACATGTTAGTATATAAGGAAAAATGGAAGGCAACCAAGAAGATTAAAACAGAAAATGGAATAAAGAAACGTCAGGTATTCGCCCACCTCCATAACACAAAACTCTCTTAGTAGGCCAAGGGCTAAAAGATGTTTTCGTTCTATGTTCAATAAACCAGTTAACTACTAGCTTGTCCTCAGGAGACAAAGCCCCATAGTTATACGAGTAATGGTTAGCAGGGAGCTCGTAATGCTGCTTAGACCAGTACAGCGGAAAGCGACTTGTACCGGTTTCCCGATCCACAAAAAATGGAACCTCACCCTCCTCAAGGCTAGGTTGCACCCAAAAAAATGTTGATCGCCACTTCTTGTAAGAATCCGCGTATGTGGTGAACATCACGCCCACCGATGTCGCCGCCTTTATTGAGACCCAGCCCAGTTTCGTTTTGGAAGAAGACACCTGGAAACAGTAGAAAAACAACCGCACCGAATTCACCCACCCAAAATGTTGGCAAACTTTGGCAAACACGCGCATGAACCCCCAGGCATTGGGGTGCAACTGCAAAGGCGCAACCCTTAGATGAGATAGCACTCCTATCTCAAAGTCAGTAAAGGGAAACCTAACTTTCTGGTCTGTGAAATGAGTCTTATAGGTTAGGAAACGCCATTGAGAAATCGCCTTCGGGCCAGGTTTGTCACAAACTCGAGTGTCTGAACTCACGGACTTGAAATCCCACTTGTGGTCATCAATTCCCCCCTCGGTAAAGTAAAAATTCCCCTCATTTTCGTAATCTTTGGCCAAAGAAGCACCCTCAACGTAACAAGATTCCGCATCCAAAACGTCATCATCCACCCAGTTACGAGCCAAATAGCGCTCGCTAGTTTCCACAATCGCCATGCGCCGTTAGAATCTCGGCTATTAGCAGACCTGGGATGAGGGTTAAACACAGTCAAATGCCAAACATGATAGTCGGCATCAAAGAAGATTACAAGCTTACAATTGACAAATTACTCGTGACTCACATCTCACCCTCATGCCTCACACACCGCCTCATAACTCGCGCAATGCTTAGTTCACTCTCTACGCCGTTAACGCGTGCCCTACAATAGAATAAACCTAGCATCGCTACGTATTCAAAGTGGAAAGTTACCTGGAGAGTCTGAAGTTTCAGACTCAGATGTGTAAAAATCTGAGTGTGAAAGTGGAGAGGGCCACCAGGCGGGTGGAATTTTGTACAATCCTATGTCATCAAAGATGGCATCCCACACGCCATAGCGAGTGAGCCGAACATCTTCTGGATGAAATCTACCCAGTCGGTTGTCGGTTGACTCATCGTACATACGGCGATGAAAAGAATTGGATATCGGAGGAGTATAACTGTTTGAGGTGCGTAAGGCGACAGGTGGATTAACTCTGGAGTAGTATGTAAGTAGCGAATGAGATTGGAGGCGCATTTCCATTGGGCGATATCGGGGATCACGGTTAATAGAAGATATTGGGCGGATAGGTCGTCCAGCACCGAAGGACGAACGCCGCGACGAACGGCGATAAGGACGGGACCTGTGGCCACCAGATGAACGATTGGAGGACCTCATAAACCTATCCTGGGGAATGAGAGAAGAAGGCTCGCGCCGATCCCCCTCAGAGGGGCAACTACTAACCCTTCCGGCACGATTACTAGTCCCAGAAGCTTCACCAGAATAGGGAACGACAAACCCCAGAGCTCTTTCCGACAGAAGGTCTAAAATCTCACTCTCACTGAAACCTAGAACCTCAGGTACTCTACCGTAGGGTAGAGAACTAACCCCAGGAACTAAAGGGGTAGGAGAGAGAATGCTACCACCAGTCCAAAGAGGGCGGTTGGCAAGATACCTATGCATAGCAGGTCTTACCTCAATGCTGTCAAGTGAGTCAAACGCCTCATCAAACTCCTCCTCTTTAATAGTTCCTCCTAACCCAAGTAACTCCTCAGCCGACATCTCACTAAACTTAACCATAACGGAGGAAAGAAAGCAGAAGCAAGAAATAAATCTCAAGGTAAAGAGAAAGGAGCGAAGAACAACGTACCTGTAACTAAAGAGTTTCTGAAAGAAGGAAGAAAAAAAGGAGTCCTAACCACCAGAAGTCCTTACACAGGAACAACAGAACCAGAGAATGTGCAGCAAGAAGTAAAACCTTAAAGCCCAATGGAAAGTTGCGAAGATTAATGCAGGCGAAAAAGGAGAAAGCTGAGTATGAACAACACCAGAGGTTGACGAAGGTTGCAGAGAAAGCTTATAAGATTTTGAAAGAAGTGGGTAAGAACAAGGTTAACGTTCTTATAAGAGAAGAAGGACTATTCATCAACGTACACGTGGAGGGTCAATCAAGGGTAACCGCCTGATCGTGACAATCGTCAAGCGACAAGTGGCCCTAATGGAGGACCCTAAGGTAATTTTGGGGAGACAAGACGAGGCTCACGTCGCAATTAATGCGCCGTACTGCGCAACGAAGGGTTTCGTGCAGTTATTGCAAAGGAGAAACTGCCATCATTACAACGTTTTGAAAACCGTAAAAGTTAACCGTCACTTTTGACAAGTGTACAACCAGACCAAGCGACACGAACCAAGTATCCCACGACACTCCCACGATTAAGGACGCCTCATCAACCGTGAGCTCATTCTGATAATTACCTGACACCCAGAGAACAATCGTGACATCAAACCGGTCAGACAGCCTATTAACTGGCCATGACCTAGTTCAGCTGATGCCTCAAGGTTAGCCCTATAAACAGTCTCGCCTTGGTCAGGCGTTCATAACAACCTATCTTGGCACCAAGCAATGCTTGCTACCAAGCTGGGGGGCTCCTGTTCCGGATGGCTTAACCACATCCGAAGCCCAAAGGCCTTGTAACGTAGATGGCCCAGTTTCACAGAGCCCCAAGCAGCCTAAGCCTAGTACCCCAAGTTACATACACGTCAGCCCTACCGGTTGGCCCTAGATTCATGCCCCAATGCAACTCGCCCCCCAAGGTAAGACACCAAAATATCTTACCTTGGAACCCCATATGCTCTGCAGGTCGCCCAGAGACCATAAGTGGAAATCGCCCTGCTGCCGCATACTGACATCGCCCGAGAGCAGACTCTGCATCGCAGCAGCGCCTGGCGTGTCAGCCCCTCATAATGAATCCCAAAGAGCGTTGACCTCTTATACGTAAGCCCTAACTGATTAGACCCCTGGACTCTTATAAATACCACCCTTGGGCACAAGGAAGAAAGACCTTTTATGTACTGTTATTATGCCCATTTACTTCTGAATTATACTCTTACTATTTGTCTGTCATTAATATCAGCTTGCTACCCCTTGGAATATTACCTTCTAGCCTGGTCTTTACCTCAGCTAGAGGTATAATCCATATAGTGACATTACCCTCAAGGGTACATAGTGGGCTCATAGTATCGAACGGTACAAACATGATGTTTTTCCAACATGTAAGAGTGCAAGACACATATGTATGGGTGGATTTCATCAAGTTGCGCCATGGTAAAACCTCGAAGTTCCAATGAAATTTTTTTAACCAATATATAAATCTGCCCAGTAACTTACACCAAAGGAGAAAGATGTAAGCGTGCGCGAAGCAGTTACACGGAACGACCCTATTGCAAAGCTTCACCATATAATAATAATTTCCTATAAGTCCTTGCGTCAGGTGTTATGAAGTACTACAAATACTACTTTTCTCAATAATAATATATGTATGGAAGGGTACCGTGGAAGTCTTTACAAGGTTATGCGCGATAACCCTTAGTAGTATGCATGTTTTTCCAATTCTTTCTGCTTATGATAGATTATGCGCAGTAATCCTTAGTAGCACTCTCCACCAATCGCGCGAAGATACTAAAATATTGGCAGCATCAAAGTCTCCAACATGATAAGTCATGCATGCATTAAGAGCTACTTTCGTAATATTAGCCAGGATACTATGAATCCTAAAATATAATTTTCGCATCGCGCAACGTATCATCCTATAACCATCGTGATATCAATATCTTAAAGGCTTATGCTTTTGGTCATATCCCATACTGCCAAATAAGCATCGGTTATTTATATATTCTATGAAGGAGTTTACCCCGTGAGAGTTTAGAAAAGGGTTGGTACTATGGTACACTGCGCCTTTTGCAGAAATGGTACCCAATACCATGAGGTGAGAATATAAAAGGGCTTCTAGTGCAATACATGTATGAAGCCAAATGGCTATTCTCCTTTACATGCATGAAGCCACATGGCTTTCTCGTGGCACTCGCATAAGCTTATAAGTGATACCAAGATAGCAACGTGTTTTAAAGCTAGATACCAAAAATTTATTTCCACAGCGTGTAACAATTCATAAGTATCGCGCGTTTCAAAAAGAATTCATATATAAAGCTTACGATAATAATAACAAGATAGAAAAGTAAAAGAACGAGGGCTTCCCTGTTATTCTTCAGTGTTGGCTTTGCACATGGTGGTAGGAGTAGAAATTTATCGATTCCCACGTATGGCGCCAATGATCAGACCAAATCTTTACAACTGGGTCGATCATGTGATCTTCCTTTACACAAAGGCCTGGAACCTCCTTGGGTCTTGCAGTTTGGAGCAGCTTTAACCCATGGGTCTTCGATGGAACGCGATGAGGGGTGTACCTGCAAGACACTCCGACGCTCAAGTCAGTTATGGTCCAAGCAGGTTTAATTATGTAGGAGAAGATGATGTACCTTAGTGTTGATACATGTATTATTTATAGTGGAGATATGAGCAGCTTGGAGATGTCTTAATGCTGAAGTATACTTGGAGATGAAGTATCTTGAAGTTACTTGCTGCCATGCTGCCTTTAATGTTGAGGAGCTTTTCTAAGATAAACTTTAATATTGTGGTGCTTGATGGGATAAAGCCATTAATACTGTGCAGCTTGATGGCTGTCATGAGCTTGCTGTTATAGCAGCTTGTGGAGCTTGCTGTCTGTCATGGTGCTTTTAATATTGTGGAGCTTGCAGCCTTCTTGGACTAAGGCTTTGCTTCATTGTGAAGACCTTAATTCTGGATCTTGTATTTGTATAATATTTATCCAGATCAGAAAGTTTTACGGCAAGAACAATTATTTTTTCAAGCATATTTTAATATTATTTTCATTGGTCTTGAATATGACTTAGCAATCACGTTTTATTTTCTTTGTTTCTTAAGACTGTAATTAACTATTACAAGCCAATATATCAAAACATAATGCGGCATAGATATTTAAATACTTTAACACCATTGCATGGAGTTTCTGAAGCCAACCATGGATAAGAAAGTTTGTGATGGAAACATTAGAAAATTGTGATTGTGAGTGCAGCGAAGCACGTGCAAGAATACGATCAATAAGAATACTGGACAAGCCCAAGCGCTTCGCACACAGCTGTCAACTTTTTTTTTTTTTTTTTTTTTTTTATAACAAGCTGTCAACTTTTTTAGAATATGATAAGAGGTTAAGAGGGTGCAACATGAGTTGCACTTCCTGGGCCCTAACTACTTTTTATAATGGGCCCGCATCACTCATAATCTAAAAAGTCACAATTAACTGGGCCAACATTTGGGCTCATCTACTGTTTTCTTTCTTTCCTTCTTTTATCATACTAGTAATTTCTTTTAAATTTAACATATCAATCATTAATTCATGCTAAATACTAAAAATATAAATGAATAATAAGTTCCAAAAGAATTTTATATATATAATATTTACAAATTAATATATATATAGACGCACACATGTGTTATGTGTATGTAGGGTTACTGTTTCTCTTGTGACATGAATAAAGTTATCTACTGCTTTTCAAAAATATCGTCGTTTTTTGGTTTGGAAAAAAATCATGACATTTAAAAAAAAAATCATGATGCAAGAAAAAATTAAAATTCTCAAAAAAGTCTTATATTTTAATAGTAGTACAATTATACCAAAAAAAATAAAAATTAATGTTGGTTAAAATTATTTTAATGTTGTTTTGGTAGAGATGCTTGCGTTTAAAGTTATTGTTTGCCCAAACAAAAAAGTTATTGTTTCGGTAGAGATGCTTGCGTTTAATGTTATTTTAAAGTTATTGCAATTTTTATATAGGAATGGGTTGAATTGTATGCAACTATGCATCATGAGTCTCCTACATAAGCTAATATTTATGTAAGAATAATTCAAATAATAATTAAAGGATTTTAAAGTACATTTTAGTTTCAACTTAAAAAAAGATTTTATGATATATTTTTTTAACTTTTTAAAGATACTATTTCAAAATAAAGTCAATTATAACAAAATAACATTAACTTAGAGTTATTGATTTGATTTTAATATAAGAGGTATACTGGACAAACCTCTTTACAATTATTTTGTTAGTGATAGATCAAAAACAAATCAATCGTAATAAGATAACATCAATTAAGAACGGTTGATTTTATTTTGATCTAATAATAAAATATGATTATGAAAAAGTTACAATTATAATCACTCTCTTAAATAATTATTATGAAATTTTTAAAAAAAATTATTGAAAAAAAATACTCTCTTTTTTTTTTCTTAAAAAATCACAAACACATCTCAAAACTCTCACCTCACGGTTTTTGTGACCGTGTGTGTTTGATAGAAAGTTTTTTTTCTAGAATTCTCGAGAAATTAATAGTGAAAATTTTATTTATTCACGTTTAGTATGAAATTAAAAAAAATCGGGAATCTAATTTTTTTGAGATTTTATTTTATGTGTAAAATTTTCTGAAAATACCATCTAAAATAATCACCTACGGGTGATATTTTAAAATTTCCATAACAAGAAAAAATTTAAGACAATCAAACATGAGATAGGATCCTTTGACACCAGTGTCAAATTTCAATTTTGACATCTTATCTGAGAGTCATTAGAACACAAAATATCAACGACTCTGATTTGTAAGCATGTGACATCATTGATCTTTTGTGATCTAATAGCTCTCAGATAAGGTGTCAAAATTGAAATTTGACACTGGTGTCAAAGAATTTTACCTCATCAAACATAACATCAAAAAAATTAACCTAATATTTTCAGTAATATTTTAGTTTACCAAACAATTTTTTGATAATATTCTAAGAAAATTAATTTTTTATCATATTTCAAAAAATTATAATTTCCCATTAAAAAAAAATTTCTCCTCCTCTAAATCAACGTTCGTCCTTTCTTCTCCAAGACTTAAAAAAAGGAGGCACGTAAAGCCTAAGTCAAAAATCCTGACCCCCTTTTTTTCCATAATTTTGACTTTTTATTGCCTTTTGGAATCCATTCACATTCATGATCCTGATTTTCATGGTGCTTTTGCAGATTTTATATCTTTTCATGAACTTCACGCGGGGGCATTCATTAAAACGGAAATGGATCCAAAAATATATATATACATAACATGGTTAAAAATTACAACCATATAAAAGTAAATTAATAATTACAATTTTATAACTATTTATTTGAATATATTTTTTTCTCCTTTTTTTATTATAATTATTCTATTTTTGTGTGGTTACAATTCTCAATATGATCATATCTTTTTTTTCACAATTAGAAGATCCGGATCTCGTTAAAACCAAGTATAGATGATAAATATTCCTAAATAAAAGACATGATTTTTGAGAAGGAAAATCCCCTGCAATAGATGAGAGAGCCGAATCTATTCTACTCCTTTATAACAATCGCATTCGGAGCACTAATGCCAATTCATTGCGTGATGATTAAATACTAGTCCATTCTTTAATCTTAATTTATATGCATACATGGTGGAAACAAGGGTTTACTTGCTTAATTCCTGTTCAGATCCCACGTTTTCCAAAGTTTCTCTCCAAACCAAGTTGGCGTTAGATTTTATGCATTTACCAAAAAATAAAAAAGTAAAGAAAGAAGTTGGAGTTGTTAAGTATTTTTTGTCACAAATACAGACTTAAGTCACCATAATTGTAGTGGGTTGTGACTTTATATCAGTATTGGGTATTGACTCATCTCATTCACATGTCAATCTTTTTCATAGATAACTTTACTTCCTTCTGGGCGGCAAAAAAATTTACAATTAGAGATACATAATTATTTTGAATCAATTTATGAAAATATTGCACTCAGTTTCATCCTACTTAGGTGAAATAAGGAAGAGAGTTTCGCCTAAGCTAGGCGAAACTAGTCTCGCCTAAGTTAGGCGAAACCAATGTTATTAAACTCAGCTCGATTATTGAATCGGTCGAGGTACTGAGTCACTGGTTCAATCGCATGACTCGGTAAATATATGTAAATTTATAATTTATATTAAAAAAATTATAAATATACTTAAATACCTGTAAAAAAATACACCAATTTTAATTATTTTAAAATGAAAAATAAAGGAAAGGTTATACTTGCTACCTCTTTTTCTTACTTCCAAATCTTAACCGTTGATTTCTGTCAATCCAACGGTTATAATTTATTGGAAATTAATAAGTAATTAATAAGTATGACTTAATAAATTATAACCGTTAGATTAACGGAAATCAATAGTTAAGATTTGGTCGTAAGAGGTAGTAAGAAAAAGAGGTAGTAACTATAACATCTCACGAAAAATAATAAAATACATATCATTGTCTAACAAAAAAGTAATCAAACATATAATATTTGTTATACTAATGTTTCCGGTTTAGTAAACGACATTTCTAACTATAAATCAAATCAAAATTCTCTACATATTGCATAACCAAGATAATATTAGTGTTGTAAGTACATAATTTATGTAAATTAATAAGTTACAAATCGCTCAAATATTTCAAAAGAAAACAAATCATTTGTGTTTGAGATTAAAAAAAAAAGGAAGAAATCAATTGATGAGATTAAATTAGTTTTTTTTTTTTTTTTCAAACCGGGCCAGGTCACTGGTTGAACCGACCGAGTCACCGATTTTTTCGAAAACCGGCCGGGTCACACCGGTTCTGTAACATGGCCGGTCCAATATGAAAACCGGACCGGTTACATAACCGGTTCACCGGTTTCTGGGTCGGTCCGATTATTATAACATTGGGCAAAACTAGTCTCGCCCAATTGGGGCGAGACTCAAGCTCTCTATATAAATCTCATTTATCATATTTTTCACTTTGCATCATCTCTCTACCACTTTGCTTTGACTTTTCTCCATATTTGTCCTTGTGTTTTTTGTGTAGCGAAGCTCTGTCACTCACGTAAGTCTTAATACCTACCTTTTATATTATTGAATTACATCAATTGATATGTTAAACTATTGATAGATGTTAGTGACTTAGGAAAATATTAATTACTTAGAAAATTATTAGGGACTTATTGAATGAATAGTGACTCTAGATATACTTCTGCGATATGGTTATTGTCTTAGGTTATAATTAGTGACTTAAGAGAATTTTAGTAATTTATTATACATGTATATGAAATTTTATTCATGCTTAATCAAATGGATTATGCATACATACTTTTATGTTGTATATTAATTTTTATCGTAGTTAGTCTAATTTATGTTACATTGGTTAGTGACTTAGGGCACACATGATGAATATATTATGCTCAGTGATGCACAGTAGAATTAGAAAAAGATTATTTGTAATTTAATTTTTTTCATGGTGTAGAAGACATATAAATTATTTGAAATTAAATTAATTATAGAAAATAATTAATTTGTAAATTTTTTATAGTACACGGACTATGGCTGATTCATCATCATCTGAGTCTCCTTCTTCTTCATCCGACCATGAGCCTAAGCCTACCGATCCTACCACACACGTGCTTCCAGGACCATACCAGTGGAAAGTTCTCTGCAGGCGGACACAACACGTTCATGTTTCACAGTCCCATGTGGAACGAGGACAAGGTGCGGGTGCTGAAGACCCGACGAGGCAAGATGCAGGGGGACCAGCTCCCGACGCTATTCCCAACATTGTCGCAGAGTACGTTACGCAGGATGGATTTATACATGTCGCATGCATGCGTCATATCCAGTATTGGTTTAAGAATGTAATATATTATATTGTGTTTAAATATAGTCTTTGTATAATATTCGTAAGTTTACATATGAATTGATAATTGTCTTGTGTATTTTAGATTGATCCCGCTCTGATCAGTGCTTTGGTCGAGAGGTGAAAATCAGAGATACACACCTTTTAAATGACGCAGGGCGAGATGACCATTACCCGTAGAGGTGGCAAAGTGGGCGGCCCGCCCTGCCCCGTCATCAACCCGCCAAAAAGTGACTCAGCCCGCCCCGCCCCGTTTGGCGGGTTGGGTGGGTTGGCACGCCAGCCCGAGCCTATTTTACACTAACCCGCCTCGGCTCGCCTATGTCCGCCATCAATCTGCCAAAAAATATCCCGCCCCGCCTCGTTTAGCTAGTGGGGCGGGTTGGCCCGCCGAGCCGAGCCCATTTTGCCGGCTTTAATTACCCTGCAGGATGTGACGACTATTTTGGGATTGCCTACTAATGAGCTAGCGGTTACCGGATATACATTAAAGGAATGGTCAGACGTCTGTGAGCAGGTTTTTGGTCATAGGCCTGATGAGGTGACTGAGGTCCCTGCTGGCATCTACGACTTACATACTTTGATTGAGTGTATGTGAATTGGGGTCCAGTTGTCGCGCATCCCCAGCGGGTGATTTGGAACACTAAGGCACATATTGCGCATATATTAGGTCTTGGCTCCTGTATGACAAATCGAGGGGCAGTACTATTGCTTGTCGCTACATGCCATTACTTGCAGGGGAGTTTTATGAGATTGGCGGATATAGATGGGAGAAAAAGTACTCCCAGGCTTCGAAGGTCTCACCCTCAATAATGGCAAATGCAAGTTGCAAACATTCATTATTTCAATCCTGAGCCGTGGCAATCAACAATTTCCCTTTATACTTTCCTTATAAATGAGTGCTATCAATTTGAATCATTGGTTTGCAATAATTGAATGCCTCACAACCAATGTTATTAAAACTAGCCCGATCATTGACCCGGTCGAGGTACTGGGTCACTGGTTCAATCAGTGGGTCACTGGTTCAACCGCATGACCCGGTAATTATGTGCAATTTTATAATTTATATCAAAAAATTATAAACATACTCAAATTTCTAAAAAAATGATAAAAATTTCAATAAAAAACAATAAATCATATATTATTATCCAATAAATGATCAAACAAAAATGTAATGATCGTGATATGGGGCTTTAGGTTCTGAAAATGACATTTCTAACTATAAATCAAAATTTTCTGCATAGTGCATAATTGAGATAATATTAGTGTTGTAGGTACATAACTATGTAAGTCAATAAGAAAAAAAAATTTAAATATGTCCATAATGATTTTTTTTTTGAAAAAAAAAATTTGGAATTTTTTTTCTTTTTTAGGACCGGGCCGGGTCACCGGTTCTCATGAAAACTAGCTGGGTCACACTGGTTCTGATGCATGGCCGGTCCGTTGCTTCAATCGGACCGGTTATATGACTGATTTACTGGTTTCGGGTCGACCCGACCGGGTCGGTTCGATTTTATGAACATTGCTCGCAACACTGTCTGAATGTCCGAAAAATACGATGAAATACACATTTTCTAGAAACTACTCAATGATGGACAACATAATCATTTGTTTGAATATGGTAAACAGAATCTGGTGAAAAGTGAAGTATATCCACCTGGGCAAAAATGCACAAGATTCCTCTCAATCACCATACGTCATCGCAATTGTTTTCTGCTTCGCATACCATACCTTTCTATATGAAACTTTGAAGCCATAAGAAAGGGTGATCCTCTCCTGAGCTAGTGCAATTGAGATTGATGGTTCCTTGCTTATCATCCCTAACAATCAAATTGTAACGTACACATTAAGACAAATAACCACACAGTTAATTTTTAATATTCAAAAAATTCTAAAATAACGTACCTAGTACGAGATAAGAAATAACATCATAATCAAGTTGTCTATGATCCTGAGAAATATGGTCATTGAAGCATACGTGATCTCCACCCCATTTAGTAACCTTCCAATTTTCACTATTTGTTGGTTTTATTACCCTAACCCTCTATGGGCAACCCTGTTCATGCGCGCAACATTTCATACTTAACTTTGTAGGCATGTTCTCGACCACAATTACTTCTTGATGCTCCTTCATGAGGTTTTGCTTGATTACCATCTGCACCTCTCTTTTTTATGCAAATTCTTGATTAACAAACAACTTTTCCCCAATTTTCCATGTACCCTAGACTGAACTCGAACCAGAAGCCGAGGTATAAGATTCTTGTTCGCTCAAATGATTTCAATCAATACATGTGTAATGTGGGATTCCACCCCTAAAAAGGAGTACCAGCCTCACTACCTGCATGTACGAATTAGTAATAATAACAAAAAGAAAAAATTACATAAACATAAACATATATGTATATATGAGTTGTTTAATAACATACCTTCATAATGTTGTGGTAATTGAGTCGTTCCCATGTCATGATGTTTCGCGACTTGAGACTCCCCCCGATCATGATATTCTTCGATTTGAGTCGCGAGCAAACCACGATCCTCATCATTGTTCGAAGCTCTAGCATCCTCGGCCAGAAGATGATCTTCCATTGAGATATTTTTATCATCGTCATCATCATAGTCATCATCCATAATCCAGGTTGGGTTATTTTCATCTTCCTCAGACATGTTAACAACTAGAGCAGCAGATGATGATGTATTACGTGGAGAATTGAAAGCAACTGACCTCATGGATAAAACAATATCCTCTGCTCCGACAATATCCACGTACAACTCTGAGAAATCTTTCTTTGATTGGTTGAGGAATTTTTCTATTACCATATCTACCTCTTCATCATCCACCGCCTGCAAACTAATGTATTGTTTAGATTGCCATAATTTTGACGTGACCATAGTGATAGATTGGTTACCTTAGAGAGCTAACTTTTGACGAATTCTCTGATGTAGTTCAACAATTGTAGAGTTGCGTTTGATATCTATTGGCCTTTTTTCGCCTTCAAAAATTACACAATGTCGGCCTTCAACTTTCCTACTATTATAATATAAAACAACACGAACATAATCAGAATGTGAACTCATTCTTAAATATATAAATAGAAAAAATAAGAGTATGAAAAGTGTGGAAATGAGATTTATAATAGAGAAGAGTTATGAAGAGTGTGGAGAGGATATAGATTTTAACAGAGATAATTGGGTCGATCACGCCTGGGTGGGACGAAAAAAAGGCTTGAGTTCGCCCCAATTGGGCGAGACAAATTTCGCCGAGCTTGTGCGAAATTCCCTTCCTTATTTCGCCTAATTTGGGTGAAAGGCGAAATTGAGTGCAATACATCCATAAATTGATTTAAAACGACTATGTATCCATTATTATTTATTAAAATAATTATATATAAATTTTTTTGCCTCCTTCTGGCCGAATCTATTATATGAGCTATTCTATCTGTTTTTCCATTCAGCTTTTCATTTAATCATATCGAAGGCCTGTGCTTTTACTAGAATTTTGCACTTATTAGCATCATAACATGATTATTGCATTTTATAATGTAATTAATTTGTGAAAAATGATAAGTATATGCATGCATGCATACATACATACCTCAGGACTGTAATAAATATAGTTTGGTTGCAACAAATGTGGCAGGTAGCCAGGTACAGTGCCAACCACATTCTTACACTTTTTAGCTTTTACATACCAGAGGGAATCAGAAAAATTAAATTTATAATCAGAAAGGTAAACAATTTTCTAGTTGAGGGCCTCCTATAGTGGAAAATTGGATTTTTTTTATCTCAAAAAACATGAGCTTGACATGTTTTTTGAAAAATAAAAAATAAAAACATAATATTCCTAAAATAGACATGAAAAAAAAAACACTCCAAAGCATGACTTTTTTTATTTTATTTTTTATATGAAATTGGATCAGTACAAGAAAAGAAAAGGAAATAAAGTAAGTAGTGGTTAGAATACATTTGAAATTGTCAATTTGCAAAAGATTTTTCAAAGGCAACTATGCAATTGGAGATTGTAAAGGTAAAATACAAAATGGCAATAACCTCAACAGTAGGAAAGTCCATGACCATAATCCAACTACGCAACCATATCGTCCCTACCACCTTAATAACACAGAAAGCTCAAAACTTAAACCTTATTCTTCTCACTAAACTAGTTACAGACAACTCATTTGGACCTTCAACTTCCATAACCTACCCTCTTTCCTCCCCCTTCGTTTTTCATAGTACCATTCCTCTTACTCCTTCAATAGTCTAAACAAGATAGCATGCTTACATCGTTTCTTCTATTGAATGGAAAATGAGGTTTGTCATACTCAAATCTATTGTACTATTTCTCCTTAAGTCATTGTACACTTTCCTCTTATGGGCATGCTGCTATTATGTAACATGTCTATGATTTCTGCATAAATACTATTTTTTTCCATGAAAATTTCCCTCCCATTTATGGTAATTTCACTCTAGTGGCATGATTTATTTTTTAGTCTTGGGTTGGCTTCAATTTTTAATTTTCATGGATCTTTTGAGAATTCTCATTTTTTGGAATAATTTAGTAAAACCCAATGTTTTAATGCAGTTTCCGAATTATGGGGTTATTCAGATATGGAACCTTGTTTTTCAATGTGCTGCTTCTGTTGTTTGAAACTTGTTTGGCCAGCGATCAACACATTCGCCAGATATATCCTGGCTTCAGTGCATCTCGACTAGATTGGAACGACCATGGTGGGTTTTTCTTGCTATCAAACAGCTCAGCTTTCGCTATGGGATTCTTTGGTACCTTGGATGTTACATTGTTTGTTTTAGTTGTCATTCACTTGAATAGCTACAAAGTGGTTTGGACTGCCAATAGAGGCTTACTTGTTAGAAATAATGATAAGTTTGTGTTTGATCATAGTGGGAATGCATATTTGGAAAGTGGGAACGGTGTAGTTTGGGCAACAAATACAACAGGACAAAAAGTTAGAGCCATGGAATTGTTGGACTCAGGGAACTTGGTGTTGCTTGGGGAAAATGGGACAATGATTTGGCAGAGTTTTAGTCATCCCACTGATACCCTTTTGCCAGGTCAAGCTTTTGTGGAAGGAATGAGACTCAGAAGCTTCCCCAATCACATGAACTTGTTTCATTATTTGGGTTATATAGCAGGTGATTTGGTTCTCTATGCAGGATTTGAACCTCCACAAAGGTACTGGTCCCTATCAGGGGAAGCCCAGGGAAGAAAGAATTTCACGGGTAAGGTTCACTCTGCTTCTCTGGTGTCCAATTCATGGAATTTTTATGGTGAAAGTGGAGCTTTGCTGTGGAAAACTGTCTTCTCTGACCATTCAGATAATAAGTCATTGTGGGTTGCTATTTTGGACCCCAATGGTGCAATCACTTTCTATGATCTTAGTAAGGGGAGGTCTGCTACACCTGAGGCTATTAAAATTCCACAAGACCCTTGTGGCATTCCTGAGCCTTGTGATCCTTACTATGTTTGCTTTTTTGAAAACTGGTGTGAATGTCCTTCACTTCTCAAATCTCGTTTTAATTGCAAACCTCCCAACATCTCAACCTGTTCTAGGAGTTCAACAGAACTTGTGTATGTTGGTGAAGAGCTTGATTATTTTGCTATCAAGTATGTTGCACCAGTTTCAAAATCAACCCTGAATGCTTGCAAAGAAGCTTGTTTAGGAAACTGCTCATGCCTTGTGCTTTTCTTTGAAAACAGTACTGGTAGATGCTTTCATTTTGATCAGACTGGGAGTTTCCAACGCTCTAAGGGAAGCACCGGAGGTTATGTTTCATTTATGAAAGTATCCATCAATGGTGATGGAAATGGCAACAAAAGTGGAAGAAATGACACGCTGCTAGTTGTTGTCATAGTAATTCTTACAGTTCTGGTTATAGTTGGCCTTGTAACTGGATTCTGGTACTATAACAAGAAGAAGAGTTCTGCTGAGTATACACAAGACATGTTGGAGGAAGATGATTTCTTGGACAGTCTTTCAAGTATGCCTGCTCGATTTACTTATAGTGCTCTTTCTAGAGCAACTAAGGACTTCTCCACAAAAATTGGTGAAGGAGGTTTTGGCTCAGTGTATCTAGGTGTGCTTGAAGATGGTAACCAGTTGGCTGTGAAAAAATTGGAAGGTGTTGGACAAGGGGCAAAAGAGTTTAAAGCAGAAGTGTCCACAATTGGAAGTATTCATCATGTTCATCTAGTCAAGCTGAAAGGGTTCTGTGCTGAGGGTCCTCATCGCCTTCTTGTCTATGAATACATGACAAGGGGTTCTTTGGACAAATGGATATTCAAGAACAGTGAAAATAATTTCCTGTTGAATTGGGATACAAGGTACAACATTGCAATAGGCACGGCAAAGGGATTGGCCTATCTTCATGAGGAGTGTGAAGTGAGGATTATCCATTGTGATATTAAACCGCAAAATGTTCTTCTTGATGAGAATTTCATGGCTAAAGTTTCAGATTTTGGATTGGCTAAGCTAATGAGCCGAGAGCAGAGCCATGTGTTTACAACTCTAAGGGGCACAAGAGGGTATCTAGCACCAGAATGGATTACTAACTATGCAATTTCAGAGAAGAGTGATGTATTCAGCTATGGCATGGTCTTGCTTGAGATTATTGGAGGAAGGAAGAACTATGATCAGTGGGAAGGTTCGGAGAAAGCACATTTTCCATCTTATGTGTTCAGAATGATGGATGAAGGAAAACTGAAAGAAGTACTTGACGAAAAGATAGATATTGATGAGAAGGATGAAAGAGTTGTCACTGCTCTTAGAGTAGCTCTTTGGTGTATACAAGATGACATGAATTTGAGGCCTTCAATGACTAAGGTAGCTCAAATGCTAGAAGGTCTTTGCCCTGTACCTGAGCCTCCCTCATTATCTCAATCGTGTACTTATTCAGCTTTCTTGAAAATGAGTAGTGGAGAAGCTACTTCATCTAGTATTTATACTAATGTACCCCAGTCCTGTGTCCAGTTATCAGGACCAAGATGAGATAACTAGGAAGTAGAAGTAGAAGTAGATGAATCATGCATGGCTAGTTTTGATGTTTTATTTCAATAATATAAACATCTCTAATTTGGCACTTTTGGTCATGTCTCTGGGTTTGGATTTAGAATATCCCCATGGAATTATATTAACGGAAATGTTAATATCAGTATAATACACATTTTTTTTGTTATTAAAATTTAAAACTTCACCCACATTTTAATATACGAATATTAAAATTTAAATTTTAGGGGTGTGTGCGTGTTTTCGTTTTTTAGGCAAGTTGATTAGCAAGCTATGGTGCAATATAATGACAGGGAAATATAAGAATCATGTTGCACGAATGGCACTGTTCATTCCTGCAACAAGGATACGGCGTCGTATCCTGACTTTGGTCTGACTTTTTTTTTTTAAGCGTGGGACCCACACTTGTGTGTGTAGGAAAGTGCTCTTGTCATGTCAAATGACAAAAAGGGAACCATAATGATAATATAAAAGCAAACATTGTATTTTAGGCAAGTTGTCACGCACTCAGATAAGTTTTACGGAATACAAGGTTGCATCTGGCCAAAAAACTAGACAAAATTCAATGCCCTATGTACTACGCCACATCAGTGACATCACAGCTTTAGCTCTCTCTCTACTATAAAAATTCATAGCTACAAGTTATTATACATTTTGACAGAGGGAGAAGGAGACATAAATTACACAAATTTCAGACCAACCGATGCCTTATAGGAGTGAGTAATCTCACCTATATATTAAGTGAGTAATAATCATCTAATTGCTAAGGAAAAAACAATTAAAGAACATGATAAAGCCATAACAGAAAATATACAACAGTGGAAGCCTCATTAGCATACAACACAAAGAAAACTGCTTTCTCTTATTTATGTCATAAGCTATTTAATTTACAGCTAGACAGTCATCTCTCTTCATATGTTTCATTTGTCTTGCAAGATACACAACTTCACTCAGAAACATGGTGGTGGTAAGATTGAGAGGCTGCAGGAAAATGAGTGCGGCCATTAGTTCCTTGAAAGAAATCCTGTGGATATGTATGGCTATGATCAGTTTTAGGTTGGCAATAGTCTTTTTCTTCATCTTCTTCAACGTCCCAGAGGAATTTTGCATAAGAAGCCAGGACATAGCTGACAAGTCACAATGATGATTAAAGGTTTATACATTAGTTTTATCAAGGACATAAACTTGTTTAATTTGGGAGGAAAAATATCAGAAAATAAAGCAAAACGTCTAAAGAATTTTCTTGGATCACAGATCATCGAATTATAACATAGTTAAGCTCCTCTACGAACTGTAAAAAATCTTGGGATACACCACCCCAAAAGCTAGCTCAAAGGGTGAGAGCGCCCAATTCCTTATAAACTCCACATATATCTCAACACAAACAAACATCATGAGTTTCAGATTTAACAAATCATAGAATGTCTAATTTGGGAAAAAATAAAAAAGAACCAACTTCATGTGTTGTCTATCTACACCAAGTCACCCAACACTCTGCTACTAAAGAAACAAATACCACATTAAAAAAAGGGAAAAATGTATGTCATTTTAAAGAATGTAAAGTTGTGTCATTTTAAAGGATGTAAATTTGTGTCATTTTAAGAGAGAGAAAAAAAAAGATAGATAAAAGAAGAGAGAGAGAGTTGACAAAAAAAATAAAGGTGTGGATCCCACTTCTTTGTGAGAGTGAAATGATATAAGTTGTGTCATTTAAAAAGATAAATATTTTTCCCTTAAAAAAAATGCATCTAGTCCTGTGAATAAGAGATTAATGTTTCTGAATTCATATCTTCTGTATACATATAAAAGTGTGAGTCCTATCTGGGGAGAAAACAAAAAACAAGGCCTTACACACTTTTATGAATAAGTAGAATCTACAATCCGAGAAACATTTATACCTATGAATAATTAGGAGAATGTATACGAAGAATTCATGTAGATTATATATCATACCAATCATCGGGGGCACTTTTAACAGCTTGATCAAAATAGCCTTCAGCTCGATCAGCATTCTTCTCTGTTTGCCATATTAAATCCGCATAGAGCGACAATATATTAGCATCGCCAGGGTTAGCCAAAATTGCTCTTTCAAGATACTTCTCTGCCTTTGGATAATCTCCACGAACCTATTTGCATATTAAATATCAGATAAACACCAATAGAAAGAAACAAAAAACATCAATGAGACAAGGATACTTTCAAATCACGATGGAGCATAGTTTTCGTTCCATTTCTAAGTATGGACCAATTACAAATCATTCTAGTTAGCCTGCACTTCTTTTTTTACTGCAATTTTGGCTTCGCTTTCAGCATTTATCCGTATAAAATAATTAACTTAGTCTCACCTAATACCTTAAGATTTTGGATTGAATTGATTTTTATAATGGTATCAGAACTTTAGTGACCACGAGATAACGAGTTCGATCCTCACCACTTCACTTTCAAGTGAAATTAAGAAAAGCACAAGGCAGATCAAAAAATGAGATTATGGAGCACAAGTCAAACCAATAATGGCTTGTGCAATATTTACGTTTTAAGCCCAAAAAACTCTTATGCTAGGATTATCATATCAAGAGAAAGAACATGATCAAGCTCAAGTACCTATTCAAACAAATCATAATTACCTCCTTCAAAAACTTGGCATAATTTCCAAGCAAAAGAGAATTATCGGGGTTTGCTTCAATCATGTTCTGGTAATAAGCATCAGTCCTATCTTTACCATGATTATTTTCTTCAAAGAAATCCCACCCACTTCCATGTCCACCATCTGAGCCTCTTCCACTACCATTATAACCACCACATATACGGCCATCATCACTCCCCATCCCACCACCCATCACCAAAGTCTGCAATCTTCTAACTTTCTTCCCCACACTACCCTCTTCATGATGATTATTCAGAACTTTCTTATCTAAACCAGAGCTTGAAAACAGTTCTCTAACTGAAGGTGTTGCTTTCTTGTAAATATTTTGTCGTGGGAATTCCACTTCATCACTTTCTTTTACCTTGATACTCTGTTGATTCTTGAGGACGTTACTACGTGGTAAACAATTTTTCTTCTCATGCTTTGATGATCGGTTTTGAAGTTGTGTCTCAGTCAAGTGTTGTCTTGGACTTGCAACTGTTGTATGAAGCTGGAGAATCGGGTCTGGTTCAGGGGAAGATTCTTTGGAATGGGACAGCAATGAACTTGGAATTGGTGAGGATGAGCTTCTTAGTAACATGTTTTTGCAGTTAAGAAGACAAGAACCACAAAGAGAATGGGAAAAACAAGGAAATGAAGGGATAAGAGAGCTAGCCAATGTAGAGAAAAAAATATGTGAGGATGTAAGATTATGATGCTAAGAAAGAAATGGTGCAAGTCGAAAACACAGGAAGAATGAGAGTGACTGAGAGTGAGTGAGAGAAGAAGAGAGAACCCACCTCTGCCGAGACAAAAGAACTGAAGAAGGGGTGACTAATTTTTATACAATATTAGTAAAATTTGAATGTGATCTTATATACGTTAAAAGAAATATAAAAATTATTGACGTATTCAACAGCTTAAGATTTGGGTTAAAATGGGTATTAGAATCGACGTGATTAAGTGGTTACAAGTTTGATAAGTTTAATACAGATAAGTTTTAGAATGGGTTAAATATTATAAAAAAATTGGTGCATCATTTACTCTTCAAATTCAATGCCCTCTCTCGTATGAAAGAGCTGACTTAGAGAAATATAAAACTAATGGCTTTTTGACGTAATAAATGCAATTTTTTGAAATATTCCACCAACGGGGGTTGGCTCAAGTAGTAAGGTACTTGGATTCGCTTAAGCAAAGATTCGAGTTCAAGACCTTGTGTATGTAGAAAATCTTCATTGAGAGACTCACCTGCCAATACTAGATAACCTACCCAGGTTGGACTGGACATAGTCGGGGCGAAGCCCCGAAAACCAGTGGAGCAATCCAAAAAAAATAAAATTATTCCACATGTTTAGTTTTTTGATCAAACATATTACTTGACTAATATAAGAAGACGCGTGCATCATGTGTCTATGTGTATAGTTGTGCATCTCACATATGCGCGTTTCATGTCAGTCCAGTCAAGACACGCCAGTACTAGTGTGCATCTCATGTTAGTCCAGTCAAAACACCTCAGAACCAAATGTGCTTCTTAGTATGGATGTGTCAGACCTAGATGCGCGTTTAAGTGCGTCCAATCTGATCATGTCATGATCAGGTGCCCGTTTAAAGTGTGTCATAATTAATTTCTGTTCTATGTCCACTTATGCGCGACTACTATACGCGTAGACACCTAATGCATGTCTTCTTGCATTAGTCTAATAATATATTTGATCAAAAAAATAAACCTGTAAAATAATTTGAAAAATACATTTGTTAGGTCGAAAAGCCAAAAATAATTAATGTAATTACAATATAGGATAAGGGCAGAAAATATTAGTATGAGATTACCTCTGATGCAGAAAAATCTACAATGGAGCGAATATACCTAATTGGGTACTTTTTTCCCCCAAAAAAAAAAAATTTCCTTCCAATTTAATTCCTATCTTTTAAGTCTTTCCCATTAAATCCACTCACATTTCCTCTTTTTGCACCGATGTTTGGTACATCTGTTCGTACCAAAAAATTGTTCTTTGACTGCAGATCGCATTAACATGAGGGAGTGGGGACCCATACAACAGTTCATGTGTTGTCTAAAGCTCCAAAAATTGAACGGCCAGGAATTGGTTTTGCATGTGACTGAAGTGGCATCCCCATTTGGCCGTAATCTCAGCCAATTGAGGTTAACCATGTGTCAACACCTGCTTGGGTGAACTAGGCGGAGGCTTGGCTTGTACACAGCGTTTGCTCATAATTATAAACATAGTGGTAGCACACCTTACATTATCAGAGAGTGAAAACTGACAAAATAGAAACCGTAGAGATGAGATTTTTTATGGCTTTTATTTCAAGTTTCAACTCACTTTGCTAGTGCGATTATGTATAAATCTTATCGTTGTCTTGTCATTAGGCGTGATTGGATAATTAATTCAAACAATCTAATCATACTCCAGCTAATAAAGTTTCAACCCCACTTTTTTCTTTACACTGTTTTTTGTATTGTTAATTTGTTATGATAGTAATCTATGCTTAACTTGTTACAAGTATTCACTATTCTGCATCGATCAATTTTGGGGTGCAAGTAATATTTTCCTCACAAGTTCATCTGCCTCACAAGTTCCAAAAGATAACAACTCTGAAACATCTGGCAAGAATTAGACAGTGACAGTAGCATGGCATGCCATCCCATTAAGAGATGAGACAATTTTATGAAAATCAGAACCAAATCATAAAAAAATAAAAATTTGAACAGTGATAACTTGAATTAGACGTCAACCCAGGAAGATAATTTGAAGCTCTTACTAACGATGAATATGAAAATTGGAAGTAACGAGTGTCCTGTCTACCATGACCCTATGACCCTTCCAGGTTGTTGTTGGAGTATTCAAGTGTGATGAGTTTCATGTTGATTGATAATGAATTAAGTGAAGAGTATATAAGTGGAAGGACCCATAAACTCAATGCCTTAAGATTTTGGGTTAAGATTGTTGGAAACTCAGTTCCCTTAAGTCGGCTAAGCAGTCTTTTGCGAAAGTCAGTCAACAAGATCCTGGATCTCGGATTTCGGCAATCTTACCTCGGCCTGAACTTCACCAGGTCAGGCAGCGCAGCGGAAAAACAAAGAACACACACAGGAGAGAGAGAGAGAAGAAGAAGAACACATACACTTTTTAACGTGGAAAAACCTTTTTTAATGAAGAAGTAAAAACCCACGAGACCTAGTCCAGATCAAACATCCATTATGAAAATAATGGATACAAAGAATCAAAGTTCACCAATGTGGTGGTTAACACAACCTCTCCAACAATGGTGATAATCAAACTACCCTAGAGATGTTTCACTCAAACTCTTTATAGAGATCTCTCAAATACAAAGCTTAAAGTTTTGCTCACAAATTTCTCAAATAATTTTCTCTCTAATCTAACGTAGCCTCCACCCACTACTATTGAATATATAGAGGAGGTGAGATCTAGGGTTTAGGGTTTTTAGGAAATCCCTCAATGGGCTTGGGATTAGCATTAAAGGAGGAAGCCCAACAAATCTCCCCCTCCGACTTCAATGCGTCGGCTTCAGCATCAACTCGGCTCCTTCACAACAGTCTTCAAATTTCCTTGCTGGAACCGGCTTTGCCATCATGTCGGACCAATTTTGGTCAGTGTGAACTTTGAAAAGTTCGAGCTCTCCACCTTCCACCATATCCCAGATCCAGTGATACCTCACATCAATGTGCTTAGTGCAGGAGTGATAGGTCGAATTCTTCTCAAGATGGATTGCGCTTTGATTGTCACAACCCAGCTCGTACTTGTCTTGATCATGGCCGAGTTCCATGAGGAACTTCTTCATCCATATCATCTCTTTGATTGCCTCAGTAGCGGCAATGTACTTAGCCTCGGTTGTCGATAGTGCAACACACTTCTGAAGTCTTGATTGCGAAGAGATAGCTCCTCCGAAAAATCTCATCATGTATCCCGTCGTCGACTTCATCGAGTCGAAATCTCCCCCTAAATCAGCATCTGAGTAGCCTTGTAACTCGGCTTTGTCTTTTCCAAATCGGAGACATAAGTTGGTCGTACCTCGGAGGTACTTGAAAATCCACTTCACTGCTTCCCAGTGCTATTTGTCGGGGTTCGATAGATACCGGCTTACCATTCCAACAACATATGCCAAGTCGGGTCTAGTGCAAACCATTGTTTACATCAAGCTTCCAATAGCGGATTGGTAGGGGATCTTCAGCATCTCGTCATTGTCTTCATCGGACTCGGACATTGCTTCTGGTTCAGCTTTATGTGTCCGGCTAGGGGAATGCTCACTGTTTTGGCTTTATCCATGCTGAATCTCTTCAGAATCTTCTTAATATACTTCTCTTGACTTAGCCACAGTAGCTTCTTTTGTCTATCTTGGATAAATCTTGATTCCGAGTATCTGCTTTGCAGGGCCGAGGTCCTTCATTGCGAAGGACGAGCTCAACGCTTTTTTCAGGGCGACTATCCTCGATTTATCTTTCCCTACAATAAGCATATCGTCAACATATAACAATAAGATCAAAAAATCTTTGGCCTCATACCTCTTCACAAATACGCAGTGGTCAGCATCTGTCTTCTCGAACTTATGATCAGTCATGAATGAATCAAACTTCTTTTACCACTGCCGAGGTGCTTGCTTCAAACCATAGAGGCTCTTCTACAACCGACATACCAAGTCTTCTTGGTTTGGAGCTCGGAACCCCTCAGGGTGCTCCATCGAAGCCACCATAGCTAATACGGTTCGGACCGAGGTCATTTTCACCGCAGGAGAAAAAATATCCTCAAAGTCTACTCCTTTATTCTGATTGCAGCCTTTCACTACAATCCGGGTTTTGTATCTTGGCTTCTGCTCGTTCTCTTCATTCTTAATTTTGTAGACCCATTTATTTTTCAGAGCTCGTCTTCCTTCAGGCAGCTTGGTCAACTCATAAGTCTGATTGTCGTGCAGAGACTTCATCTCGTCTTGCATTGCCTTTTTTCATTTTTCTTTCTCTGAGCTCGTCACAGTCTCATCGTAACTCTGAGGCTCACCGTCTTCAGCTACAACAATGTATTCATCATATGAGTATCTTGTAGAGAGTCTTCTTCCTCGAATTGGATATATCAGCTGTTCTTCAGCTTGAGAACCTGATTCATCATTATCATCCTGAATCTCATCTTCAACTCGGACCTCAGTATCTTGGTCTTCATCAGCTTGTTGCTAGTCATCATTTTCTTCATTCTCTTGCTTTTCTCCCCCTGCTTCAGCTCGGACAGGAGGGATGGGTTCTTCACTTCTGACAGTAACCCGGACTTTGGACTTCGAGATGTCATGAATGGTCTCATCTTCATGAAAGATCACATCTCAGCTTCTCACTATCTTCTTATTGATTGGATCCCAAAGTCAAAACTCAAACTCACATCTCGACGAAGCAAGATAAATGCATTATTTAGTCTTCGCATCGAGTTTTTTCCTTTCATCTTTAGGGATATGCACGAAAGCTCGGCATCCAAACACATTCAGTTGATTATAGGCCACTTTTCGACCTGACCAGACTTCTTCTGGAATTTCTCCTTCAAGTGGCTGTGGTGGTGAGAGGTTGATCAAGTCAACAGCAGTTCTGAAGGCTTCTCCCCAGAATGATTTCAGTAACCCGACATTGGATAGCATGCTTCGTACCTTCTCTTCAATAGTCCTGTTCATCCTCTCAGCTAGTCCATTCAACTGAGGTGTCTTGGGGGGCCGTCTTCTCAAGTCAGATCCCGGTTGCTCTCCAATATGCATCAAAAGGGCTGCAATACTCACCACCATTGTCAGATCGGACCACCTTTAATTTCTTGTCAGTCTCCCTTTCAGCCATAACATGGAATTCTTTAAAGGATTGGAGTACCTGGTCTTTAGCCTTCAACAAATAAACCCACACTTTGCGGGAGTGGTCATCAATGAATAAAACAAAATACTGAGCTTCTCCAAGGGATCTCTCCGACATGGAGCAGACATCAGTATGGACGATGTAACACCCCGTGTTAACCCGGTTTGTTAACATGTCATCGTATTAAGCCACGCTTAATTTAAAATTTGCGGAATATCTTTTTCTTTTCAATTATGACGTCATTATACTTAGCCAAGTTGATTACTTAATCATTTTTCATAAAAACATCGCCTGTATGTAAATTGCAAAAGACAGCTAACTGAAAAACCTCATAATGTAAATATTTGTGTGTATCTAAGTCACGGATCTACAATACGTAGTCTGGACATAATCCTGATACATTATTCGACTCCAAACTAAAACATCAAAGTCAAATCAATGTGGCATGGACAATCCTCATGCTCACCAAATAAGGCAACAATGCCCAACAACAGTCTCAACTCAAATATCATAATAAGGACAGAAAACATAAACAGCAGCCAATATCCAGTCATGTCAGCATACAACAAATATATAATCTACTAAGCTCCAGCCTCCTGCCGCCAGAGGCATCTGCCCCCAAATTACCTGAACCTGAAATAAGCGTCCCCAAACGTGGGGTGAGATCTCTAAACAAGAAATCTCAGTAAGACAAGGGGTCCTCAAGGATCTTCCACCTCAAGCTCACTTACATGTGCAATATAAGTTCAAAAGGCAGTTTAACAGTAAGTTATCAAAATAGTGCAATGCAGCAAATAATCATGTCATGTGTGTTATAATATTTCTACTGATCAGAGAAGTGTTGGAATCCATCTAAACCCACACAGTACTAGCCATTCTTGTACCCGCCCACAGGACCACCCTTTGGCCTCTTGTAGGCGTAACACCACATACATATCATAAGCAATTGCACTTAACAGCTCATTAGCATTTCGATAAAATAGTACATGAAAACACATCATGCATACAACCATCTCCCTATGGGAAATAGTGGAACCAACAATGGCTAAACCGATGACACGAAAGCTTACCTCTCAAGCAATCAATCTAAACCAAGTCCACAAGCTCAATATCACCAAACAGCACAATCACAGTCTGTTTATATCAGAAATATCATCAATAACCATACTTTAACTATTCGTTTCATCATGACACATTTCCTATTTCGTTTGCATCTTTTCTAGTTCATAATTATCAAGTATTAAGTCCCTCAATTAAAAGTATCACTGTTTCCCAACAGTAACACTAACTTCCTAGGCCATCATGCCCAAATGGGGACTTTCCCACGCATTAAAACTGGTTTCTGGTCATTTTCACAGGTGGTAATCGATTACCAAACACATGGTAATCGATTACTGAACTAGGTAACCGATTACCAAAAACATGGTAATCGATTACTGAACTAGGTAACCGATTACCAAAAACATGCTAATCGATTACTGCACGTGATAAACGATTACCAACAAAAGGTAATCGATTACCACGCGGGAAGAACAGTTTTCTGCAGAATTTTTCTGCACAATCCGAAGTAAAACTGGCTCCCCATGATCCAAGGTTCGGTTTTGACCCAAAACAGATGTTCATTATCACTTATTAACCCTAGATTAACAACCTTAAGCTTGAATGATTAAAGTTATCTCATTTCATGACACAAACAAGCTATTTTCATGAAATTTCAAAGAGAATGTTCAAGGTATACCTATGGAGGCTCAAACTCAGCAGAAAATAGGCTCTTGGAGCTCTCCAAACTGACCCAAAACTCAGGTTCAACAAAGCCACGAAAATGTATCACAAGGTTAGACCTTTCTTCATCAAAATGGCACCATGAAAGCACAAAATGGCATAGAGATGGCTCCTACACCTCACAAAATCCAAGACAGCAGCTCCCTCACTCAACACAACACCCACAACTGAGAAATGGCTGGACTTTCACCCACCCAAGGCTAGAGCACACTCTTATAAGCAACTTTGGTAAATGAACTAAGTGGAAATGTGCTCTCTTGGAGCTTCAATGGAGGAGAGAAGATGGGAGAAGGTGGCTGCCTCCCTATGTTCAGAAAATGCTACATAGAAGATGAAAGGCTGACCTAGGATCATGTGCCCTTAGGTATTTATAGGCGCGTTTAAGTTTAATCGCGCAGTATTAGCGTTAATAGCTACGCTTATCTTTTTAATCTCAAACTTGGGATTCTGAACCTAGCCATTTTTCTAAGATTTGTCATATTTTTATTTTATTTTTCGTAGCGCCTTTCCGGTACACGCTTTTCCATAGCCACTATCAGTTCTGGCACCAATTTTCATTATTTTAACTTGAAACTCGTTTTACAAGTCCTATATATTATTCTAGTGACATATACACACTTTTCATAATTTTCCTGGATACTTCACCGGTATGCATTTATACCGAGTAGCAGAACCGATATCTGCACTTTTCGTCAGAAAAGCGACTTTCAGCATTATTACTCACTTACAATAATTATTTAAGCCTCATAATAATTATTAGAGTGAATTATAGAATTATTTCCTAATTTCTCATAATTAATTAATTAACTTCTTTAATTAACGATGCGGGTTATTACAAACGAGGTCAAGAATATACATGTGTCGTCTGGGTTGATCCGGTCTTACAAAAGAAACCCGGTGCTGCTTTCCAGCTAGGTAATGTGTGCAACTCTCCAACGCTTGACCTTTCAACACGGTCAGTAATCCTTTCTTGTGTAGGATTTGGAGCCCTTTCACGCTCATGTGGCCGAGACACTTGAGCCATAGCTCCAAGCTAGGTCCATCTCGGACAGAATTGGCTTCTCCGTAATTGATCTTTCCTTGCATCACGTACATGGAGCCTTCCTTCTTACCTCGGGCAACGACCAAGTTTCCCTTGGTCAGTTTCCATCTAACACTACCGAAGTAGTTCACTAACCCGGCATCATCAAGTTTGCCTACCGAGATTAGGTTCAAACGCATGTCAGGTACATGCCTTACATCCTTCAACACAAGTCGGCACCCAACATTCGTGGTCAGAGTCACATCACTGACACCAACAATCTTGCTGGTCACCTGATTTTTCATCTTCACGACTCTAAAATCACCATCTCGGTAAGAGGAGAAAAAACCTTTGTGTGGAGTAATGTGGAAGGAGGCACCAGAGTCAATAATTCAGGTGCACTTATCATATGCAACATTCAAATAATTATCCTCACCAAGGAGAAATATCTCAGCATTCGAGTTGGCAGCCACCGCAGTGGTGCTCTTGTCTTCCCTCTTCTTGGGCATAATCTGATCCGGCTTCACAAAGTCGATCTTCTCATCATTCTGCAGAGTCGATCTTCTCATCATTCTGTAGAGTCCAGCAATCTGGCTTCTTATGCCCTGTCTTCCCACAATAGAAACACTTCAACTCATATTTCGGCTTTGACCGGCCTCTGGACTTTCCTCATTTGTCACGATCTCGACCCCGGCTCTTAGTTTTACCCCAGGAGTCAGATTTCCCTCTGTTCTCAGCAACATTGGCCTCAGACGTGCTGGAAATACCTCGTTCTCTTCTCCTGGCTTCTTCGTTCAAGAGACTATCTGTTACGACATCCATCTTCAATTTTCTTTCTAGAGCCGAATTACTCAAAGTCACCACCAGAGTATCCCAGATTTCTGGCAGCGAGCTCAACAACATCAAAGCCTGCATCTCGTCATCAATTTTCATCTCGACTTTTGACAGTTGATTCACAATACCTTTGTAGGTGTTGAGGTGTTCAATCATGCGCATGTCATCCTTGTATTCCAGCTTCCCAACTCGGTGAACCAGGTGTGCTTTGTTCCTGAGAGTCTTCTTCTGAATCATGGACTCCAGCTTCGTCCACAACTCGTACGTGTTCGTGAACTCGGACACGTGCTCAAAGAGGCTTTTGTCTATGTATTTCCTGATTGTAGCTACCGCCTCACGACTCAGGATCTCCCACTCCTTATCGGCTTTGCATGTCGGTCTCTCATCAAGGTTAATGGGCTCGTGTAAATCTTTACAGTAGAGATGATTTTCCATCATCGGTCTCCAATACGTGAAATTGTCTACGGTTAGCTTGAACATATCTCCGTCATGAGTTATACCAGTGGTCTCCATCTCGTCTCCCTCAGAACCCGTCGAACCCAGGCTCTAATACCACTATTGGGAACTCGGTTCCCTCAAGTCGGCTAAGCAGCCTTTTGCGGAAGTCAGTCAACAAGATCCTGGATCTCGGATCTCGGCAATCTTACCTCGGCCTGAACTTCACCAGGTCGGGCAGCGCAGCGAAAAAACAAAAAACACACACAGGAGAGAGAGAAGGAGAACACAAACAGTTTTTAACGTGGAAAAATTTTCTCTAATGAAGAAGTAAAAATCCACGTGACCTAGTCCAGATCAAACATCCACTATGAAAATAATTGATACAAAGAATCAAAGTTCACCAATGTGGTGGTTAACACAACCTCTCCAACAATGGTGATAATCAAACTACCCTAGAGATGTTTCATTCAAACTCTCTTTAGAGATCTCTCAAATACAAAGCTTAAAGCTTTGCTTACAAATTTCTCAAATAATTTTCTCTCTAATCTAACCTAGCCTCCACCCACAACTAATGAATATATAGAGGAGGTGAGATCTAGGGTTTAGGGTTTTTAGGAAATCCCTCAATGGGCTTGGGCTTAGCATTGAAAGGAGGAAGCCCAACAGAGATGTGGTGTCGGGCTCACTTGATGTATTTGATCTATTTAGTTCATTGGCGGTGATCCCTCGCCACGAGCTTATCCTGAACCCGCCTGACTCTGGTATCAGAGCCGGGTTAGGCTCGAGCTAGCCTGGTTATTGGCTAGGAGACAAATTGAGTACTTGAACCCTGGGATACTCAGCTGAGGCTGGGCTTACCCTGAACCCGCATGAGATAGGTGACATGTCTAGTTTCCTCTTTCTCCTGTTATATTAGTGTGCGATTGCTAAACGACAAAAATGTCGTATTCATTCATTGTTCCAGAGAAGTAACACCTGTGAATATGGGAAATTCATTCCATGCTCCTCTTTTCCCTTATTCTTCTACCTCTCTCTCCTTTATCATCTTTCTCTCTCCATCTTTTTCTCTCTTGCGGACCACAAGCGCCGGGAGCTTCAAATATAATCTCGTGAATATGGATGGTTAATTGCTAACTCATTGGCAATAAGTCACTCTCATTAGTAATCTGTATGAACTAATGAGTCTTGGTGAAAATATCAAGTTGTGAAATGTCTAATCTCTAATCTACCCATAAATTGGAATAGACGCTTATATATTAAAATTTATAGAGAGCCAGAAAATTTGAATCCTTTTTTGTGCTTCAGTATATTCTTATTCAATTCCCTAAGTTATAATCTGATATATACAAATTGAATGCTTACTTATTATGTTATCTTCTAATTCTTGATCCCTCGTTTGTTTCATTGTCTCCCATCCCATGCAGAACACCAAAAGAATAGACTTCCAAAAAAAGAAAAGCGACGAAGATCCGTACTCAAATCAGAAAGTGGGTTTTACAAGAGAGTAATAAAAAATTAGGGAAAAATTACTCTTATGTTAGGTGTGATAAATTTTTCTCTTACACATCATTCGATAATTGTGCCACCTTTTTCTTCTTTTTTTCAGTTGGTGGAGTCCACAAATTTATCTCTATGACATGAGATAACTTATCTCTTTTAACATGATATTAATAAAACCCTAAAAATTAACCATTAACCATATCTATATAATTCCATGCAGGGCGAGACATTGATCATTTCAAAAGAATTTTGCATTATTAAGTGACATTATCTTAGTTATTCTTGCATCTAAAGATTTATATAAGATCATCCCTTTACGAGCAAAAGTCGTGTCGTGTTTTCAGAATATACATCAGCATGTTAGACTTTCTTATTAAATTGCGAAACAACTTTGAGTAAGTCCCCCAATAATACTAATAATAATAATAATTACTGCTATAGGACCTTGGTCACGCATTTCATGAAAATAACAATTTAGGCTAAAACTTGAATAAAAATTAAATTATGCAATCAAATATGTAAACTTGCCAAAGGGTGCCAGGAGGAGAGGAACAGAGAGAACAAGAGCATAGAATGATACTGGTGGACCCACTGTTGACCTTCATGGGTCCATTTTTCTGGGCTGGGCCGATCTCCATATGTACAAATGAGTTTTAGCAGTTCTACCCCACAACGCCCAAACTCATGCTTCCAGTTAGAGGAAATAAAAAACAAAAAAAGTTTGCCTGTTAATTGCGTTAGATTGCAAAATTTATTATTGTAAAATGGGTTTATTGTTTCTATTGGGAAATAATTTTATCTTTTACACACATATAAATATATGAGATCTATATGGGACCATATAAAGAGAAGAGAAATAAAAAAATGTGAGTCCCACATATTTTTATAGAGTAAACACCCTTTTTGGTCCCTGGCAATATCTACGAAATCTTTTTTAGTCCCTGACAATAAAAAGGACCAAATTGGTCCCTAAAATTATGAAAAAAGGGCCACATTAGTCCTTATGTCAACTCCTCCGTTACTAACGTGGCCCTCTTTACATACTGTTAGAGACATTTATTGTCAGAGACTAAAAAGGATTTCGTAGATATTGTCAGGGACCAAAAAAGGTGTTTACTCATTTTTATACGTGTATAAGAGATAAAATTATTTTTTATAATATGAGAAATATTAATCCTATTAAAAAAATATGTTTTTCATGTTATATAATAAAATTATCTCATATATACGTACACGGATGGAACTGAGTTTTTGTCTATCTTTCTCTTCTCTTTTAATGAATTATATCTATATTTTTTCTTATGTTCTATGAAGAAAAAATTGTTGTATTCCTCACAAATTAATATGCAAACAAATTGTTGGAATAGAAATCAATCCATATCCTCTCCTGAGTCAACCATTTGGTCTCCTACAAATGAAACCCGGACCCCACTTCCACTTTATTGCTGCTGAGACAATTACTACTAACTACATACTTAGTCAGAGTACGTATTGTATAGTAAATTTCAGGGACGCAATTTATTACAAATATCTTTTTTACCATTTAATTAATATACATATATATATATAGAAAGTGTATATTATTTTAAAGAATATAAAATTGTATTATTTTAAATGAGAGAAAAAGATAAATCATAGGGAGAAAAAATGGACAAAAAAAAAATTGATCCCTCAACTTTTTGAGAGTGAAATAACATAAATTATTCATTTAAATAAAGAAATATTTATATATATATATATATATATATATATATATATATATGAGACAAGATATTCTTACACTGGTGTAAGAATTAGAAGTCTTACACTCAATCTTAACCATTGATCCACTTATATCCAATTACTCACAATACTAAAAATTAGAATCCTTATGTATAAGTGGGATCAACAGACAAGATTAAGAGTATAATTTACGCTAGTATAAAATGATCCTGACCCTATATATATATATATATATATATATATATATATATATATATATATATATAAATTCATGAAAGTTATGCTTTTATGTTTACTAAATAATATAATTTAAGCGTTTAAACTACGTACCTAACATTATCTCATATCATGCATACATTATCATTTTCACACCGCGTGGAGACAAGACTTTCTTTCAGTTTGGTTGAATTCATGAAACTTATGCCTCAAATGTGTTCATGTATTTGTGATCAAATTAGAGAAAGAAAAACAGATTGAAAACTAGCTAGCGCATCATGATGAATTGAAGTAGGGTTTTATAAGAGTTATGTTGTAGGAAAAATGATTGTGTTATGTTATAGAGATTCGTTTTGCGTGCCAAAGTTTTTTTTTTTTTTTTTTGCTGCAGGTCCCACAAAATGTTGTGTGTGTAGAAAAATTTTTGTGGTCATGTTAAATGATAGATGATAAACCCATTGAAGTAACTCATTATATCATTAACTGGCGCATTAATTAATTTAATTATATAGCCATATAAAAAAGACTAAAGTCATAATAAGCTCCCAAGGCTAATATGTATGTCAGTATGTATATCAGAAATGGATAGACACATAAAGACAAATTTGTCGCCCCTCCAATACTCTTCAACATCTTAAAGTCAGACAGAGATTGACAGATAGAAGCTCAAACCGAAGCAGGGTTCTGCTCTTTCTATATATTTGGTAATGGAAATAATATATATATATATATATATATATATATATATATACATGGGTTCATGCCCTTATATATATATATATATGACTTATTGTTTCTCAAGTGTTTGAGATAAATTTATCTCCGACTATTAAATCATAATCATACAAAGATGAATTGACGGTGATAAAGAAAGAGAGAGAAAAAAAAAATCATAACCGTTTAAAAACGAATCAATTAATATAAGTAAATAAATAAACATAGAGTCATGGTTGAAAGAGCTTATCCCCACATCTACATTTCCACGAAAGGAGGTAATATCTATCATCCTCTCCGTGAGATGATACTTTGAAACCCTTCTTTCGGTGATTAGGAACTACAACAGTTGCCATGCAAGGCCTACAGTTCATGCACTTGTTTACACAAGCAGGAGGCTTTGACCCTATCTTCACTTTGCTTTCCTCCAAAAACTCTCTTGTATCAGAGAACACGGATCCACCTGCTCAATCACACGGTTCACTTAAACTTAAAAAAAATTGCCTATAGGATATGACAAGAACAGAAGAATAAAGGATAAAGAAAGAGAGTGTAGACAGTAAAACAGAAAAATTGCATATTAGAATCATGAAAAAGGTTGTTGGGTTAATGGGGTTTTATTTCTTACCTGATTTGGAATGTAGGACCAAGAGGGAAAAAACGAAAGCCACAGTAATTGCAACTTTGAATCCATGTAGAGGGTAGGTTCTACCTTGTGGAGCCATCAGTGAAGGAGTTTGATGTGTTGGATATACTGATGTAAGTCACAGTGAAGAAAGTTGTGGGTGTATATAATAGGGTGTTTGAGAAAGGATTGGAAGAGAAGACCTTCAAATGCGTAAGATAGTGTTGAAGGATGTTTCCTGTATGAGAGACAATGGTCTGGTTCCATGGCATGTTCACCAATGAAAATAGAATTCAAACAGTGAAAATGTGTTGTTTGGTCTCTTTTTTGGGAAATTGGTGAAACTGACTTTGGCTTGTTAGTGAATAGTGATTGACTGAGAGAAGACCACAGTGTGAGATATCCCCACCCCTCCCTTGCGAAACACTCTCTAAACACTCAAAATTACCTCTTACGAATCAATTTTTGATACTACTGTTGTACTAAAGATTCAGTGCATCTCATCAATGAAAATATAACATGTCATTTAAATATATATTTTTCTGACAAATATTTTTTCTCTCCTCTGATGTGTACTGTTCTCATTGATAAAATACACTGAATCTAAGTACAGCAGTAGTATCAAAAATTTATTCCCTTGTTACCCTTGCTTAATTGGTTCCAAACACTGAAAATTATTTTGGGTTCCCAAATGAAGATAAAAGTTATGACTTTTCTGTTAGCAAAATTCAGTACTCTATAATTGGTAATTTAGCCATGAAAAATCTTTTTTACATCACCGTATATCATTATTGTTTCTAAACTGCCCATTTCTCACTCCTGACCTTTGAGAATGGAATGACATGGTGTCCATAAATGTATCCATGTCGCGATTACTACAAGTAATTAGCAGAGTTATGATTTTACGAGAATTAATTGCATCCAATACTATTCCCACTATTTTTCTTAATTTGGACAGACCAATAGTTATAGAGAAGAATAGTTTTTACTTAAAATAAAAATAAAGATAATTGCAATTAAAATAAAATTTGAATACAAACGCAGAGAATTAAAATGGATTTTAAGAAATCAATAACGAGATTGCAGCTAGGGTATACTTCACCTCTGATCCCCTTGAGTAGTTTAAATTAATTTCAATAATAATTTATTTCAATTGTTTCAAACAATTTATCTTCTTAGTACCTTTAACCCTATAACCAAATTAGAATCCTAGTGTCTTAATAATTCCTTTCAGATTTAGCTTTAAGCATGATGAATTGTGAAATTTTGCATTCCTACAAGCTTATGTCTAGATCATGCAAGAACTGGTGTTTATCACTGTTAGGATTAAAATTCTAATATGCCTATTGTTAACCCTAACCTTCAAATTCCTATATGAGTGATCAAGTCATACAAGAATGTATACAAATAATTTCGAGGTAAAACACAAACAACTTGAGACGATTTATTAAAGAAACAATTTAAATCACAAAAGGATTCACGTTGGATCCATAACCCTAACTACAAAAGAAACTTAGCCAGACATAGCTGGCTTACAAAAAACAAAAAAATAAAAAGGAGTAAAAGAAGTCATAAGAAGAAGAAGAAGAAAAGAAATCAATGTTGTCCAATTCTTCAAGCCCTCTCTCTCTCTCTCTCTCTGAAATTCTCCAATCTTCAGTTCTTGTTCTCTCTGTTCTCTTCTACCAAAAATTGCTTAGCAAATGATACCCTTCAATAAGATGTTGTTCTTCTTTCATATGCTTGACTCCAAATCTGCCAAATCTTCACGTGATTTCCCTTTTCAGATGCAATTCAGATTCCACTTAATCAAGTCACATGTGTCTGGCGTTGGTAGCGCCATTCCTGCACTACTGGCGCGACCAATTAGAGGTTAAAACATGGTCCTGGCGCTTATGGCGCCACACCCACGCTACTGGCGTGGAGGGTTTCGAAGTGCTGGCGCCAGTACCGCGTTATTGGTGCGGTAAAACAAAAGCTTATGACAATTCTGGCACTAGTAGTACCAGTACCGCGCTACGGTGCAAATGAATTGGAGTTCCTTTATCCTGCTCTTGTCAATTGTTCTCTTTTTAATGTAAATTTCCTACAAAATATAAGATTTTGAGTGAGAATTAAACTAATAGTGTTTTATCAGTCTTTGTAGCAATTATAGGCTTTTTCAACTCAATTTAGATTAACTTCTTGCTCTTTTTAGCCTGTAAAATAACATATGCTTACGGAATATCAGCATGATATAAGTATGTACTAAAATAGAAATAATCTCCTAGTTACTAATGCATCAGCGGATCATCAAGTGCATAACTACATAGGGATGACAAAATGGGTCGACACGACATACACACGACACGAACACTAAACTACTCAACTCGACGGGTCAAAAATTTGAACCCGTACAAGACTCGCTGCGTGTCACGGATTGACATGACATGAAAAATTTGAATTTTTTTTAAAAATGGAAAAAATTCATAATTTTTAAAAAAAAAAAAAACTAAAATAGACAAGTAAACTATATAATTTCTATAACAATTAAAATGAGAAAATAACATTTGTCAAAGTCCCTAAATCTCAACTAAAATAGCTTAAATTGTCATCAACCTCAAAAAACATCAACCTCACAAATAATCTAAATGAGAATATTGCAAATATCAACCTCATAATTTCATATTACCATCATCAATCTCATGGCTAATGCAAAGTACAAACTCATCAAAATAAAATTATACAATGAAGATTCTAAATTGATCACAAATTCCATTAAGCACTAGCTTATGAATCAAGTTCACTTCTTCATTACTCCCCCATCCAATATGTAGACACAAGGTATGTTTTGATGATAACAAATTGGCAACAACTAAAAGAGAAGAGCATTGATCAAGAGCAAACAACATCAACCCATATGTGGATATTGAGGATATATGATGCAATCATACAAGAAGAGTAATGATATATCAAAGTGGCAAGATCATTGGATCAAGAGTAACAAGAAGCTCAATATCACAACTATGATGAAAAATGATCAAACAAAACCAACAAAATGCCATGTATTGTCATATCCAACAAGTCAAAGCATCAATTTCAAGTGAGGATCAAGATCCAAGAATTAACATAAGAAGCCAAGTCCAATTCCTTATTAGAATACACTTTTAAGACTTAGATATGATATGTAAGGGTATATGATAGATTGCATTGCATGAGCTCAAAGTTTTGCTCAAAGTAACATGGTTTTCATACAAGCATCATCTATGGTTTTATATACTTGAAAGAAATTTGAAAAACCCATGGAAAAGATCCTTGACATGTTTTATAACTTCAAAGCATATTTATCAACTCAAGATCTTTCATAAAAAATGGTTCGAAGCAAGTTGGAATGCATTTAAACTTACATTTGCTACATAATATGGTTTGTCTTCTGGACAATTATTTGTATAAAAGATTATGGATTTGGATCTTGTTGTTCATAGAAATTGTAGATCTCTCTTTTATTTTTCCAAATATATCAAGATCACATCAATCTGACAAGAATAGCTCAAATTATGCCCAAAATACGAAATAATATTTTTGTTGTCAAGTTGCAGATGAAAGTAATCGATTACTTTATGAAAGTAATCCATTACTTGATGAAGTGATCAATTACTCCATGAAAGTAATACATTACCTGCTGTCCAGAAAGTGTTCCAACGGTTATATATATATTCCCATTGAATCCAGAATCAAAAGGCACCATTCCAACATATCTTAAGCATACTTTGAGAGCTTATACGCTATCATTTGCATATTCTTTCATATCTTTCAAAGATCAGACATATTTGTGCTTATATTGTCAAAATCCATATACTCATAGCGTTTCAAATTGTATATCTACACTTTATGTGTGTCTATTTATTTTCAAACACCTTCCTCTTGTATTCTTGAGTTGAAATGGTTGAGAAACCATTATATTTGAGAGGTATCCAAACACCTAAGTAAATTTGGAGAGGATGTAAGGTTCTCAAGTACCCATAAACTTGGAATTTATAAGATTACCAAGCACCCGGAAGCTTCGAGGTTATAGCAGTTTGTCAAGCACCCGTGAAGCTTGATAGATAGAAAAATAATTAATCGATTGTCTTCAGTCTGGACGTAGGTCACAAATGGTGGTGATCGAACAAAGAATATATTGTGTTTGCAATTCTCTAAACTCTAAACTCTTTATTTCTAGAACTTTAATTGCTTCTATGATATCTTCTATAATTGTGATATATTATATATTATGTATTATTTGAATGTATTGATTAGCTTTTCATATATCAAAGTTTGCTTGAAATGATTATTTGTAAATTAAAAAGAGGCTTTTACAAAAAATTTGGTAATACTCAATTCACACCCTCTTGAGTATGGCAGTCACATTCCTAACACAATAGAGTGTTAAGCTCAGCTTCACCAACATCTAGCTCTTCCTCTTCAATTTTCTATAAACTGGTTCTCACCTCAGGCTCATGTTGTCAACTTGAAAAAAAAAATCATAGAATCATGGATCAAAATCTAAAAATAGAAAGCACTTAATGAAATCATAACATTTATATGAATTTTCATTCATACAAGTCTAGAAGGAAGGAGGAAAGCGGATGGATCAAAATGAATGGAATAAGCAAGTGGTTAATTCAATAAATCAAAACTCATCAGACTATGGAAGTGTTATTACCCTAATAAGAGCATCACGAAAAAGAGTAACAATGTTACGAACAAAATAAATAAAAATAAGAATTTGACTTTATTGAGGAAGCCTGACCTTTTGCACAGAGTGCTTTCTTCCAAATAATTCTTTTGATAGTTTTATTAATCTCAATGGAAGTTTAAATAGACAATTATAGACTCAAAATAAAGAACAACTTCTATCACTAACAACCCCACTACTAATTAAAAAACTAACTGATCCTATCCAATAACAACCAATCATGGCTTAGTCAGCCACAACTCCTTATTAAAGTAACAAAAATAATTAATTCCTAAAAAATAACTACCCACTACTTAAATAACCCAATAATTCAAAAAATAATAAAATAATCGTAACATTCTCCCCCCTAAAAATTTACTCTTGTCCTCAAGAGTAAAATCAACCTCAAGTAATTGAATCATCTTCGATATCTTTGTTTGACTCTCCATCACTTTTGTCCATAAAGTTGTTCTTATTATGAACTGACACCTTATCTATATGTATGTCTTCATGAAGTATATACTTCATCTAGGCAAGATGGGCATAAGAGAATTTTTTCTTGCCAAGAAATTTGACCTACTTGCTAATATTTTGAAAAGTTGGAGACTTTTTATGTAGATACAACAATCTAAATGAACAACTTATATGACTAAACAAATCTGCAATGGTCCTATATTTTTCTGGAAGCTGAGTTTGTGTCTGCTTGAATTTGATAAGCAAGGGCTCAAAGTTCTTCTCTGGAGTTGGGCATGTAATTGGTGCATCAACTACGTGGAAAATCTTCCTACACTTGAAATATGGAACATATTTTACATATTCTTCACACTTGAAATCCGAAGCACTTTTTACAAATTTCTCACACTCTTTCTGGTCCATTTCTATCACTCGAATGTCTTCTGAAAGGACACTAATGAAACAACTATCTCCTCTTTGTCGGGTCGGCATAGCCACCAAGGCATCCAACTGGTTGGAGAATTGGGTGAATATCTCCTTGAATTGCTCCGACAAAGACTGGACCACGTCTTCCAATTTTGAAATGTGTTTGTCCATGCCTGAGCTTTGATACCAATTGTTGCAAACAAAATAAATAAAAATTGAAATTTGGCTTTATTGAGGAAGCCTAACCTCTTGAACACAGTGCTTTTTTCAAAATAATTCTTTTGATACTTTTATTAACCTCAATGGAAGTTTAAATAGACAACTACAAACTCTAAAATTAAAAAACAACTTCTACCACTAACAATACCACTACTAATTAAAAATCAATTGATCCTATCCACTAATAACCAGTTATGACTTAGTCAGTCACAACTCTTTATTAAAGTAACAAAAATAATAAATTCCTAAAAAATAACTACCCACTACTTAAATAACCCAATAATTCAGAAAACAATAAAATAACCGTAACAAACAACATCTTCAGAACTCTTTGAATCATTATTGCACAACAAAATCCTGACTTTGCTTCTTTCAATGAAACCATCACCACTTTTACTATTATTTCCACCACAATTACTCTTTTTGTTGTTAAGATTTATAAGTTAATCAGACTCCATAGCAACAACCACTACTATGCCTGATGTTGTAAAAAAAAAAAACAACCTAATCTCCATACAAAATCAAATCTTGTTCACAGTTCACACACCCTAATTGGAATCGATCAATTTCAAAAAAAATATCATACTATTTCACAAAACCCAAGCATCAATGCATCAGATAGTGGCTTGCTCGCGGTCAAAATTGAAATAAAATACACTAAACAGAGAAAGAGAAGTGATTACTAGATGGCTTGCTCGCGGTCAGGACTGAGGGGGTGTTTGTTTCAGGAGTTTTGGTTTGTTTCCCATCAAAGTGATTCCTGCATATTCAATTGTCCACGTTTGGTTCACGGATCTCATTAAATTTACCTATCAACGCCAGTTGCCTAGCTTTCCAATTTGCATGTTAAAAAGCAAAAAATCACTGTTCCAGAAAGCAAGTTTGAAGGTGGTATTTGTCTGAAAAATCGGAGAAGTTAATAAAGTGGTCTTATACAGTGACACAATTACCCCTCACAATTGGTCCTACAGGGTTATTTTTAAAAGGATAATTTTGTAATTTGATTAAGTTTTCCCATCAATATTTTATCTTCACCCAAACACATTCAAGAATTTCTCTCAATTTCCCTGGTAAAATTTTGCCCAACCAAACAACTTTTTTATAGCTTTCCTATCTAACTCACTTTCCCTACAGATCCCCAGTAATTATATTTCCCTAGTAAATTTTTTTTTCACCTGAACCAAACACCCCCTGAACGACGGCAACTGGAGTTGAACGACGGCGTAAGGGAGAGAGAGACGAACCAACAAGAGAGAGGGTTGAGGATGGTGCTTAGCGGTTGATGGGAAAACCCTAAACCGAAAGATAGATTTTATACTACTAATAGGAAATTACGAAATCAATCGTTATGCAGGTTGACACGTAAACACGCAGGTCAATCCGTGACCCGCCATGCGAAAAAAATGTCAATTTTTACAACCTTTACACAATGCGTTTGAACCCGCAGGTTTACACAACATTCATTTTGGCGGGTTGTGTTATGGGTCAACACGTAGGTCAGAACCTATTTTGCCACCCCTATAACTGATATTATTAACCGTTAAGAACTATTGAACTAGTGAGCAATTAAACAAGGTAACACACTTTGAAGACTGAAGAGTTAACTTTGCCATTTTCCGGGTGTACAGGCTTGAAAGGTTCTGTTTTCTTCATTTATTTATGGGTTTAAAGTCTCTCATGTTATAAGAAATAAAATTATCTTTTACACATATATAAAAGTATGTGAGACCCATATATATATTTTTTCTTTCTTTTTTCTTCACATGGTCCTATATGGGCCACACACACTTTTATATATGTATAGAAAATAATGTTATCTTTTATAACATGAAAAATAATAAAAAAAGTCAATTGTAGGTTGTAGACTTGGCACAGTCATACGTGTTAAGACAAGCTTCAGGAAGAAATTTCACTTTCATTTTACTTCTTCATAATATTTTTTGGAGCAAAAGTAGGATCTTGGTTTTCACACGAGTTTACACCGTGTTAGTTTTCATTATTATTTTTTTGAATATACGGATAATTTTTTTAATTTTATTCTTATCTGGTAAAATTATCGTGAAATTAAATTGGAAATTATTATTATATATAAAGAATGAAAAAGACACTATTTTATTCCATATATATTGTTTATATTTTTAATTTAATTCTTAGGTTTTGCTCTTTTACAATTTTATTATAAAATATTATAATAATATTAAGTGACATCAAACTCCAAATAAAAATACAAACAAAACAAGTGAAAAAATGATGCCATGGGACAATATTTTATAATAAGTTGCTGAGATATCAAATAAAACATTAATCAGTGGCAAGTAATTGCATGTAATTAACGACCTGATAGGGTGTTGACATTGACTGTTGATTCTTGATCCTGACATGGGAAGCTTTTCAGTTTTCTTAACATAGGAGAAGAGTCAAGGGTCGATTACATTTTCAGTTTTTAACTTTTTACCCCCCACTTTTAATTTACCCTTTTCCAGTGTACCTCTTGAACTTCCATTCCATGTGCCTCAACAAATCAAAGAAAAATCAACAACCTCCTTTTCCCGAATAAAGAAACAGATTTAGGCGTCCTTTAATATAAAAAATAAAATAAAACCAAACCTGTTATAGACTTGTCTGAATAGCATAGTATTATTTTAGGCATCGCTAATGGCATATTCCCAATCTGGTATGCCATAAAAATAGTGACTTGACATTGTCAGTTATGCCATAAAAATAGTGACTTGACATTGTCAATTATATATATATATATATATATATATATATATATATATATGGTTGTATTTATCTTATATTTCATAAGATAAACATGTTTTTTACACACACAAAGTGGAGGTAGGTCTCACTTGTAATTTTATTTCTATAACATGAGACAATTGTTTTTCTACAACATAAGATAAATATAACCCTATATATATATATATATGAAAAAAAAATTACTATGTATTTTTAGAAATACATAATTAAAATAGTAAAAATTGTTTTTTTCTCTCCACCACATCAGCAGATAAAGTCTAAAGAGAGAGAAAAAATAGCTTTATAAAAAATAGCTACATATTCCTGGAAGTGCATAATTATTACTTTTTTTGCAGGACCTAACTTTCTTCCTACAACATGATACAATAATTTTTCTTTTAAAAAACTGTAAAATTTTAATTATTCATAAAAAAATAAGAGGGCAAGGTTTATATATATATATATATATATATATATATATATATATATATATATATATATGGCTTATTATTTCTCAAGTTACTTGAGATAATTTTATCTCCAGCTATTAAATCATAATCGTACAAAGATGGATCAACGGTGATAAAGGAAAAGAGAGAAAAAAGGAATCATAACCATTCAAAGGTAAGTCAATTAATATAAGGAAATAAATAAACAAAATGACGTAGTTTTGGGATGCCGAAGATAAATATATCTCAAGCAAGTTGAGAAATATTTGAGTAATTTTATCTCCTATAAATCCATTGAAAATCGTGATTTTTTTTTTTTTTTTATAAATAACATGCCTACCATATATGTGTCTACAATATAAGAGATCTTTTCTCATATAACATGAAATTAGATGTACGAGATATATATATATATATATATATATATATATATATATATGGGCTTGCAATTTTTCATCTTGCACGAGAAATGCAAATTTTCTTACATGGGTGGGACCCACCTTAAAGAAAAAAATAAAAAATAGAAAAGTGATTGACATGGATATCGAAATGAGAGTGGAAGGAGATGAGGTTTCTCATGCAACATGATAAATCTATTTTTCTATGTATATATATATATATTTTTCCTTCACATATAACATAACATAGGGGCACAATCTCCCAATTTTCCAAAGAACCAGGGTTCAGAGCCTCAGATGGGTCAGGGTTCAAGTACCTGGAGTGTCTAAGGGTGCACCCCGGAAGGTGTTGAATGCATCCAAAACTGTACTAAAGCACTCTTGGGTTACACGCGCTCTTAATCTGTTCATATCATTATGGTAATGTCATCATCGTACAATTCTCACTTTCTCCTTGGTTTTCTCGATATCCTGTCTTTTCCCCTCTGATCTAAAGTAAAGGAGCTATATTGTTCCTTTTCTTAAATAAGGATATGCAATTTCAACTCACCCCAAAGTATATTTAATAACGGGTTTTATGTTGTTATGTTACATGATGTAACATAACAAATCTACCTACACAATTGAGAAGGGAGAGGAGACAGAAAAATTAAAGAGACGAGATTCACATAAAATTGTATGTGTATAAAAAAGTTATGTTACATCATGTAATATAACAAACATAAAATCCTTTAATAATAGTTGACTGCATATACTCAATTAGAGAGCAGTGTTCCTTGAAATTAAATGTGCATAAAAACTTCTTGTGCAAAATATATTATTGTTATTGTTACTTTTAGTACAACTAGCGTATTAAAGGCTATATAATAATAGTATAGTAATAGAACAAATGATAATATACATAATATATAAAATTTATATGATTTCTTCTTTTGGGTTCTTAAATACTTGTGTGCCAGTGAGGACATTGGCCTTTAATAAATTATCTATAGTATTGCTGAAAACTCACTGAAGTAAAACGTCAAATTCCACATATATTGAGTTCCAAAAAATATAAACAAGTTCGATTAACGACTTAACTTCTTAAAAAATTTAAAACTAAACTTTAGCCCAATGGGTCATAAGTCCATTTATTTAATTATGCAAATTTCTCTTTTATTTTGACAATACAGATTACAGTTAGAAAACTGAAATAAAAGAAAACATTGTTATAAGCTCAGTGCAAGTTCACAAATCCATTTTTAGGGCTTTTTGATTGCACTATTCTTTTTAATAAAAAAAAAATACTTATTTAATTCATCTTTGGAACAATTATCCAAATTCATATGATAATATTGTAAGTTAACATGTCAATGACACAAGATTTAGTGTCAGCAAAAAGCTCACGCACGGCAAACTTACAAAACTCTTTAGTGGGAGTTTGGCAGAGAATTTTTTTTATCAGGGAATCACGATTTCCAAAAATATGATGAAAAAATGAGTTTTCTGGGGATGTTACCAAAAGTTGTTGGGTAAACTAACATATTCCCAGAAATATTGAGTTAATTTTCTTGATATTATGTTTAGTTGTATTAAATTTTTCATTACCATAGAAATCTTAAAATACCACCTTTTAAATGGTATTCTTGGATGATTTTTTCAAAAAAAATTACACAAAATAAAATCCCAGGAAAATCGGATTCCCAAGAAAATTTTGAAATCTTGTACCAAACGTAGATAAATAAGTTTACCATTTTCAGTTTCCCGAGAATCCAAAAAAAATCTCTGTACCAAACGGCCCCTTAAATCCCGCATTTAAAATGCACACGGAACTAGTCTTACATTACACGGAACTAGACTTACATATATTTTAACAGAAAAATATTTATGCAATTACTGCAGATTAATTATCTATATTTATTTTCAAAATGATGTCATTATAAAATTAAAAAATTAAAAATTTATAATTATAGAGACTATAATAATTAATAACCCTAAAATAAATTTAAATAACAAAAACACCATAATTTCCGCCTTAAAACGACATCGTATTGGGCTTAGTTATCTGCGGTAACTACAGAAAAAACGAACCCATAATTTAATTTAAAAACCACACAAATATCCTCATTTTCTCATGTCATTCCTCTTTTAAGTCTCACACGAAAACAATACGAAATTAGTAAAAATAATGATTTAGAAGGAAACACACTTCGCAACAAAACTAAATTGAAGCCAGTAGTAGGCCATAGCCTTTGTCAATACTTTCTTTGTTAGCTTCCTTAAAAAGTCTCTAAATTTAGCAATGATAAATTCTCTCCAAAGAGCAATGAAGAAAGCAAGACATTAATTGGTACAAGATGTCTTATCAGAATGATCATAGCATTAAAATTTTTGCCCTCTGACATTTGATTGCATCATTTTAGATGAAAAAAGAAAAAGAAAACGTGGAATATGAAATCAATGTTAAATGGCCTTTTTCAAAGAGACAGACAGGTAAATTTTAAAGTTTCAATGTCAAGGAAAGGAAGAGCAAATGAATGTTGTGGCTATTCGTGCAAGGGAGAATATTTTGCAAACCCTCTTCAGAGCCAGAGCCATCAATTAAATCAAATTATGATACAATTATGTAAGGCAGACAATAAATATACAAACTGCAGCATAACCAATTTTCCTCTTCCTACAGAAGAAAAAACTACAATTATTTCACGGATCTAACCAAACAGCACCTTCAAACTTCTAAGTGTCAGTCATACAGGCCCTCTTGTTCCCAGATATCCACAAGAAAATCTACCATTTCCTAAAAATATTGATATGAACAAGACACATCAGATAACCAATATTTTAACTTTGTACTGCATGATGGCTCAGAAGTAGATGCTTACCCCAAGAGGGATAGGCTGAGGGAATTGCTTGTTGTTCCCCAGTAAACTTTCATATGTTGCATTCCAACTGCAGAGCCAAACGGAATTGGTATTTACCAATTTGTCAATTTGTACAAGTACAAGAATCAAGTAGTACTAAAAGAAAAATGACATTGCAATTTTGCAATAATCCCAACACAATTTCAATATATTTAAACTGAAAGAAACATAAGAATTCTCGGAAAGGTTCTAACTAACAAAGGTATTCATAAAATTAGCACCCGTTATATAAAGTGCAATAGAGCATCCATTTAGACTTCATGCATTGTCAAATTTTTAAAGCAGAATGGATCAAAGAACAAATGCAAAAGGGTTCTATAAAACTACCCACTAAAAAAAACAAAAATAAGAACTAAAAATTTATAAAGCAAAACTGTTTGTAAAACTAATCAAATAATTTACCTCAATTTGGGTTCTCGCAATTGTTGTGTTCCGTTCTCAGATCTTTTATTTCCTACCCAACGTTGCCGAGTCTGATTCCAAAGAACAAGACCTGCAAAAAAAAAAAAAAAAACTCATGTTTTTTCACGTTCTCCTTTACCAATTTTCGTAAGTAAACTTGCAAGTAAAATAACCAATGATTGCACCACTATCACATCTTCCAAAATCTCATGCACTTCAATTTAATATAGCTAGATAGATAGTCAACAAGATATAAATAGGGAAACAAAATGAAAAACTGACTAAAATTTCCAAGAAACCTTTTCAGTTATAAAAAAGGTAATCCATCTATACCAGATCAGAACTAAAATTGAAGAAAAGCATATATCAGCAGGAAAAAAGGGGGTGACAGTCAACAAAATTACACATATGAACATTGCATGACCCAAAAGAAAGGTATATGAACTGTGGTCTTCAAACCTAGAAAAAGATATCAGTCAAAAATTAAATATAACAATGTGCAATATAAGAATCCAATCCCCCTAAAAGCAAGCAACCAAGGCATCTTGATAAAGGAGAACAATATGTGAAAGCTAAATTGAATCACCATTATACTTAAACCACATTTCATATATTAGCTTCAACATGTATCAGATACAATACGCCACAGACCCCCAGAATGGTCAGCCCAATTGCAAATTGCATGGGATAACTAGTCTTGTTGAAAACAAATCTGATCAATCCACAATGGGCAATGGATGCTAACAGCTTTCAACATGCAACGCCATATTATTACTTTTTTCATTTAATTTTTTTCTTTATTAAAAAATATATTAAAGTATCATATGTCCATGTAATAAAATATTAAAAAATAAGAGCAATGGAATATACCATGATTTACAAATTCAGTGGGGTTGCAAGAACCACCATGAGAATCTGCAGCTTGGTTTGTTACACTGGTTGATGAGATGCTTCCCTGTGACTGAACAGCACTATTGTCCATGTCATACGTGCTGGTGGTCCAGAAATCCTCTGATGTGCTGGGTTTCTTCTCCGCCTTACCTTGTTTTGCCAATCTTTTTGGTGGCACATCCCCTGCAGAAATTAGTGTGGGCTTTTTATAGCTTCCAAGACAACCACTGCTCTGTTACAATGACATTAAATTCGGTTATGCATCACAATATAATCATATGATTGTCTAAAACAGTCACCATAAATCCAAATACTACAGTTTAATAGCCGCAACTTGGTTTACTCAGACTGCATAATGTACTTTTTTTAATTAATTGGTAAGTTCAGATTTGCTCTCCCAAAAGAGAAAAAGCAATAGAAAATTACAAGTATATTCAACCAATAAAAATCAAAACACTAAATTTTTCCCTCTATCAACCCTTCCCATGCCTATATCTACACCAGTACACTACACAGGTACCACCTATCTCCCTGTGCCGAAAGTTGGTGCCCTTGCATAACTCCTGATATAGGTAGCTGAGCACAGCAGAAATTGAGTGAAATGTCCAGCCTCGTTGAAGTGGGGGAAAGGGGTATTCATAAAGGTGGCAAAACGGGTCCAACCCGTCAGGATGGCCCGTTTAACCCTAAAAAAATGATGAGGAATCTCAACCCTTTTGAATCTGCGCCACTGCAGGGTGGGTCAAAACAAGTTCAAACCACCATGGGGCGACCAGTCTCAATTTTATTTGTCATGTCAAGCATTTGTGATATCCAAAATTTTAATCTTAGTACTCCTCTATAACATAGTTATCAAATGCGGATTGCGGCATGTCGCGGCCAACCCCGAAAAACGCTATAGCGTTATAGCGGGTTGCGATTGCGGAAATAGCGGAATAGATATATGATAGAAATAATGACAAAAAGAAACATTTTTTAAAGGCAGAGATAGCAGAAGTGATAGAGAGAGACGCGGATAGGCTAAAAAACCCTTAAATTTTTTGTTACACATTTAAATTTAGAACAAAATTGACATTTTGCCTTATGACAGCAATATGGCCGAAAATGATATCGCAGTAGCCGCTATTGCGTTCCGATACGACGCGGCACGATTTCTAGCGGCGAGGCACCGCAACGCCCATACGGCGCGGCTCGCGACGCTATTGCGGCGCAATTAACTACTATGCTCTATAAAAGATAAAGAAGAAAATATTTTATTTATGACAAAGATTATCTATATATGGAGGCAAAAATGAGTTCTTAGAGACTGTGAGACTGAATATTAACATACATTTAGGTTTAAGATTGGAAAAAATTAACGGGAGTGTGAATGAAATTAAATAATACTATAAAACTCATAAAATAAGATTTTTTTTCTAAATTTTTAATTTTTAAATGGGTGGCGCGGGTTGATATTTTCAACCCACTTTTAAGAGGTAGGTTGTCCCATTTTTGGCAGTTTGGCGGCAGCTTGGGGAGGGTCGGGCATGCTAACCCACTTTGCCACAACAGTAAAATTGCTCCTTGTGACTGGAAGGTCACGGGTTCGAGTTTGAAAAAACCGCCTCTTTGCAAAAATGTAAGGGTAAAACTATGTACAATCGACTCCCACCCCTATCCTCATAAATTGGGAAGGCTTGTGCATCGGGATTTACCTTTTGCCCTTTTAAGGGAGAAGTGCTAGCTGCAATAGCAGCTCTTCCTGGGATGCCACCGGTCATTCCAACCCCAGGCACAGTAAATAAATTTTTCGGTAACCCTAAACTTCTAAATTTTTTTTCCCGACCTAAATGGCTCAATCAGCCTGAAAGTAAAGCAAAAAGGAAAAAGTAAAGTAAAATTAATGAATCATTGAATCATGCAATTCGTATCGGACTACAAGTGAAACAGAATCACACCGATTCATATACATATCTCACAATTCAAAGCCATCACTAATTCATCCTATGATACAAATAGCTGGCTTGCCAAATTGTATCGAATAGTGAAATTCAAATTATGATATAAGTGTAAAACCCATCCCATAAACACATAAACAGCTCCACACATGCAGCTTCATGGTTTTGATTCTATTTACGGTCTCAACATTAAGAGGGAAAAAAAAAAAAAAAAAGTACAAGTCAACCGATTGACCAACTATTTTATCATATAGCTGAGCTATACTATAGTCAGTCTTGATTCCTTTTTATAAAATTTCCAGACAGCCATATAAATCAAAACAATTCACCAAACAAAAAATACATATTATTCCCAGATTTCAACGCAGAATGAACAATCATCTGTGTCATACAATAACACATACCACTACATGGTTATCACTACTGGTGAATATGAGCAAAATTATTGATACCCATCAAGGGATGAACGGGAAAACTGCAAGAAAAATTTAAAAAGGAGTTTAATTTCTTTAGTTACGGTTGGATTCAGAAAACATACCCCATATGCAAACAGTATCTGAAATACCCTCAAAAACCCTAGTCAGATCTGCTAGGCGGGTATTTGAAGAAGACGAACCCCGATTCCAGCAAAGGAAAATCAGTGGCCAATACTGAAAATTCCAAAAAAAAAAAAAAATCAAAATAATGAGAAAGTAAATTAGAATTTTTTAAAAAAAAAATATGCGTAGACAAATAGAGAGAGAGAGAGAGAACAGATTGGATTTACAGCTATGTTTTTTGGACTCTGTTTCTTCTTCTTCTTTTGCAGCTAAAAGGTTTAAAATGGAATAATAGGGTGATTAATGATAATGAACTATTTATGCAGCAGTTTTTACTTTTTATTATTTAATTAGTTTTCAACTGTGTATGGTAGGATTTGGTTGCTGACTTGCTCTAGACAAAACAGTTTACTTTAGAAAATTATCAAAAAGAAAAGAAAAAGAAAAAATAATTAAGATTCACTTCGTTACAAAAGCAACAATTGAAATTACGATAAAATGTTTTCCAAAAAAAAAAAATTAGGATAAAATATTTTTTGGATTCTATTTTTTCACGTTGTTGGAGGTAATTATCTCTTACTATAGACACATGATACATTGGGACTCACCACCTATTAAAAAAAAAAATATATATTGAAACAATCTTTGATATGAGAATAACATGTGGGAACACTGACCATTTTGTCACGTTTGAACAAAAAAATTACCAGACTGTCACGTATACAGTAGATTTTGCCAAAATGCCACGCGGCATAATTCGCTACACAGTGTAGCGAAATATTCTACGTCAGAACCAAAAATATCACATGTCAAATTTTGAGAAATTCGCTACCCTATGTAGTGAATTTCTCAAAATTTGACATGGTGGCATTTTTGGTTCTGTGCATTCTGACGTGACATATTTCGCTACACTGTGTAGCGAATTATGCCGCGTGGCATTTTGACAAAATTTACTGTTGACGTGACAGTCTGGTAATTTTTTTGTCCAAGCATGACACTTTGGTCACTGTCCCTAACATGTGATAATTATCTCATGTAAAATGAGATAACGAGTTTTCAATATTTTTATATAAAATAAGATATGATTTTTTTTTTATATTTTTTCTCCTAATTTTTATTATCAGATATAACTCCTCCTTTTAAAAAATTCAATGCAATGTCATTTGCCTCCTGAACTTGGATAAAGTTATCCATTTTGTTACATTACAGATAAGAGCTGATGATCTGATGTTGACTGACTCAAGTTGACTTGCTTGTCTTGTGTATTTACATTTGGGCTCACACTACCCAGCCCAATTACAACAGGCTAATTGGGCTATTATAGTTAGCCCATTAGGCCCGACCCATTTATGTTATTATTATGCCACGTGGGTTTCACCCATATAGGGTATTCACTGTTCTTTTTTGGAAATAAGGTATTCATTGTTCTTATTCTTCAATTATAGGTTTTTGCATATCTCGTTTGTCGCTATTACTTCAATTATCTTAACCTCTGTTGCTTTTTTTTTTTTTTTCTTCTAATTTTTCTGGGTTATTCTGAATGTGATTAACAGCGGCGCATAGAAAGGAAAAGACTTTTTTTTTTTTTCATTGCTTGTGTCCTTTGGCAATGGATTTTGAATCAAATTACGATATTGCCGCCACTGCCGACTTCATTCACACTCGCAACTTCACCAGAGTTGCTTTACAAGTAAGACCCTCTTCCTCAATTCTTCACTTTCTTTCAGCTTCGGTTAAAAGTCTAAATCTTTCAACCCCATTAATAGTTAAGAGTCTACCTAGACACTTGTTTGGTTACTGAGAAACCTGAACAAAACACAACTAATTGACATGCTATAAAATTTGAAGGTCCTTGCTAAAAATCTACGAAGCACCGATACATCAAAACCCTGACGTGTGTCCGACACTCCTCGACACTCCCGACACTCCAATACGCGTTATAGAAATTTAAAAAAAAGTTTAAAAATTGAGTTGCTTTGAGTTTTTAGTTCCAATTATTAAATTCATAGGATTATAATTGCCATTTTATTGAGTTTAATACTAATATTTGGAATATCTTATGTTTCTTTGCAAAATTAATGAATATTATAAATTTAGTTTCATTTCTTTATTAAATTATTGAATATTAAATATAATATACACTACATAAAATAAAAATATTATTTAATATTAAAACGTGTCTTAACGTGTCGAAATCTAACATTTTTTAGAATTAACGTTTTTGGAGTGTCATATCGTGTCCCGTGTCGGTATCGGTGTTACATAGCTAAAAATCTTGTCTTTATTAACACTTCCCCCCAACCCCAAAGTAAAATTTGAACTTTTAAGGTTTCGGTGGTGGAATTTTCCTTGCAAAACTATTAAAACAACTTGTCTTTATCGATGGGTGTTATTACTAAATTTTGCTCAATTGTGATGATATTTCTGTATGAATTTCAGTTTCCAGATAATCTCCTAAAAGATTCAACAAGAGTGGTCACTGCTCTGCGGAAGAGACTTCAATCATTGAGAGAATTTGATGTCACAGGAAGTGGGGATGTGACAGATGTTGGATTATATGTGATGGCGGACACGGCTTATGGCAGTTGTTGTGTTGATGAAGTTGGAGCATCACACATTAATGCTGATTGTGTTATACATTATGGACACACATGTTTTAGCCCGTGAGTACTTTTAACACTTTTTAAAAAAAAAAATCTTAAATTAGGGCATATTACAAGTCCTGTATCTTTCTTTTCTCATATCATATTATAGAGTGTAGAGATGTATCTGATATAATTATTGCCCTCAGTTTATGATACAGCCTAGTCATTTATGCTGTTGTGTTGGGCGTTACATTATCTATTAAGGTATTATGGAAAATGCACGACTCATAGTTCCATAGTTTCTTTTGGATTCAATTCATTCCTTGAGTACTTCTATTCAAATGTTCTTACATGTCTGTGGCAGCAATTGGTTGCTTAGTTTAATTTTTTATGTTGCTTTAGGGTTGAGGTTCTACATCATGTGTTTCCACTAAAGTCCTCTTTTCTCTGTGCAGGACGACAACTCTACCAGCTTTTTTTGTTTTTGGGAAGGCTTCCATTTGCATAGCTGATTGTGTTGAAAGTATGTCAAAATATGCTCTGACAATTAGCAAGCCTATACTGGTATACCTAATTTTTTTTATCATTTCTGGGTTTCTAGTTTTATAAAATAACTGAATTTCGTAACGTATAGAAATTGAAGTAGCTGCAAGTATCCTCTGCTGATATATGCTCAGACTATAAAGTGGACTTTCAGTGTAACAATAAAGAAAAGCTTCATTAATATTGAATAATGTCCTTTTTCACATCTTTAGATTCTTTACAAGGCTTAGTTGAGCTGATTTAACATGAAATAAGGATTTTTCCTGCAAGCCTAAATAAGAGAAGTTTGAGGGTATTTTTATCCAATATAAGTGTCTGGCATTTAAAAGTGTTGTGGACCATTTTGTATTATTCCTATTGCAGGTTCTTTTTGGGCTGGAATATGCACATTCAATTCTTCAGATTAGAAAAGCACTGTTAGAATCATCAATGTCATGCAGATTTGACCTTAAGTCAGAAGCTTGCTTTGCTGATGTTCCATCTTCAGTTATGTTTCCGTCAAAAGATATTAAAAGATTAAATGGGCTCCAAGAACCAGATGGTGGTTATAGTAATAATGTCACTTCTGATGGGGAAAATGGGAGTATATGTAGCATTGGAGGACTAACTTGGAAATTACCCAAGGGAAAAAGCATGGAAGACTACTCGCTCTTTTGGATTGGACCTGATAATTCAGCTTTTGCAAATGTTGTGCTCACATTTAATGCCTGTGAAATAGGTTGATAATTTATCCTATCCTCTCTGAAATTTTTCCTGCTTGTGTCTGTATTATTCTAATTTTCTTTACATGCTACAGCATCTATATATTGCATATAGAGACTTATCCTTCTTTCTCTAGGGTTTAGGGTTTATAATTTGACTTCAGATCTTCTGCTTTACATTGTGACGTCTTTTCTCATGGTGTGGCACGAGGAAAGTAGGTAAAAAGATGTCAACTATATATATATACTTGGCATGCATCTAGCATATAGAAAATGTGACTACAGCTTGACTCCTTTTCAGCTATAGGTTCTTTATGGATCATTGTTTTAATTATGATGCTGTTGGTTTTAGTCAGATATGATGCCACTGAGAATCGAATGATGGCAGACTTTTCTCAACAGAGGAAGATACTTAAACGTAGGTATGTATCCCAATACACACTAATTCTTCATGTAAACCATCTTATATCTATAAAAATTACTAAGGTCAGGTGATAACTATGCAGATATTACCTGGTGGAGAGGGCTAAGGATGCTAATATTGTTGGGATTTTGGTTGGTACTCTTGGTGTTGGTATGTTTTACAACCAAAATTTTGGTTCAAAATTATATTGTCACGTGCCTTGTTAAGCATGATTGTAAATTTCCCAAGTACATTTGATTTGAATGTTGTTGTCAAGTGAGAAAAGGATCTAGTGAGCGAACCCTTATTGTTACTAACCTTGAATGAAATGAGAATAATATGTGCCTGAATTGAGGAACAATATTCTGTGAGATAAGGCATCATTTGGTTGTTGCCTGATATTTACAGAATATTCAGTTATATGGTGGGATCGGGTGGATTGATCATTGTATTAGTGATGGTTTAGGCATATAGCATAGCAGGAATGAATAACACCTGTGCAAACTACCTCTCCAGTCTCTTATTGTGATACAGCAGTAAATATTTTATTCTGTTTGTTTACAACAGAAATGGGAATTAATTTAACATATTGGATTGTGATGCAGCTGGTTATCTGCACATAATAAATCAGATGATGGAGCTCATCACTGGGGCAGGCAAGAAGGCCTATACTATGGTCATGGGAAGACCAAACCCAGCTAAACTTGCTAACTTTCCTGAGGTGAAGTTCTATTCATTCTTAGTGTATACTTCAGCCTGCCTTTATGTCTGAAAACTTGCTAACAGAGTTTGGTTTTATCAGTGTGATGTTTTCGTATATGTCTCTTGTGCACAAACTGCGCTTCTGGATAGCAAAGAGTATCTAGCTCCAGTTATTACTCCCTTTGAAGCAATGATAGCTTTCAACAGGTACCCTATCGTAGTTAAATGTACATATATATTAGAAATTGTCTCTTTATTGAGCAAGCATTTTTGCATCTTCTACTTTTCTTTTTCTAAGAAGATATAAAGGATTTGGAAATTTCATGGCACCAACATTTCTCGAAATAAAATTTTTGAGATTTTTATGGTCACTACATGTACTTCAGATGGATTATTTCCATCCATCTTTATTGATATCTATACTTGAATATATGAATACATAGTTTGTTTCTCTCCAAGCTTTACAATTATGGTTTATTTTTCTTGATTTCTGATACTTCTGTGCTAATCTGTTTCCAGAGGAAGCCAGTGGACAGGAGCCTATGCATTGGAATTTGGAGATCTAATTAATTTGCCACAAGTGGAAGTTGGAAACCAGGAAGAAGAAGCACGGTTTTCATTCTTGCAGGGTGGATATGTTGAAGATTTTGAAAATCAAGGTAAATTCTATTCCTTGCTTCTATGTTTGCAACTGAATTAAAAAAACACATGAGATTGGACAAACAATTAGTGAAGATATGATGTGGTTACTGAGATTGGACAGTTACCAAATAAGGTCATATATCCAAAACCACTTTCTGTTAAACCCGACTAGCGAGTGTGGGGTGGAGGAAATCCTTGTACGCAGCCTTATCCTTGCATAATTGCAAAGAAGTTGTTTTCTGGATTCGAACCCATGACCTTTCAGTCATGAAGGAACAGTTTTACCACTGCTCCGGTTCGTCCCATTAAATAAGGTCATATATATTCAACTTAATTTATTTTCTAATTACTAAATTTGTATTTCATCAGAAAATGTTGATGAAGAAAGAGAAGCTCTTGCTTTAGTTAATGCAACAGAGAAGGCACTGCAGATTCGGGATAACTGTAATTCTGTAATAAAAGGGGATGCTAGATCAGGAGCAGAATTTTTAGCAAATAGATCTTATCAGGGTCTGAATATGGCCAATGAGAACACCTCCCCAGAACCATATTTCATAGGACGGAGAGGAAGGGCATCTGGGTACGATGATGAGAGGAACAAACAATGAAACTTTTGTGTATAGCCGTAAATGTGGAAACATTGGCTTCGCCATGTGTTGTTTGCATTAGATTGTAGTGAATGAGAGTTAGTAAGTAGGACAGGGTCTCACAAATTTAAGGAGCATGTGATTGTTCTCTGTGACAAGGTTATGTTGCCATAGTTTTGTCCAACTGTTTCAGGAACTATATAGAAACACTATTACATTACATGCATGAAACTTAATATCATCTGTTTTTATTTTATTTTTAGATTAATCATATATTCTATTTCATCTTTTCTCTCCTTTTCTATTTCTTAATATTAATTATGGGAAATAATTATCTTATGTTGCATGAGATAATTATCTCATGCAACAGAGGCAAAATAATGGGGTCCACTATTTTTTCTTTTTTTGAAAAAGTAGTGGACCCCACAATTTTATCTCTGTTGCATGAGATAATTATCTCATGCAACATGAGATTAATAGATCCCTATTATTATTATTCTTTTGTTATTTTAAATCATATTTATTTGAATTTTGTGGGGAATTCTCTGTTCAACATGTTAATGCTCGACTTTTATGAAGTTAAGAGTCATAAGGAATAAATATTATATATATACCACGCTTGGTCGCTTGCAATGGCTGCAGGGCGAGAAAAGTAAACAAGTATGGAAGTTTGACAAAATCAAAGTCTATAACCAAACGTGAAATTTCAGCGATGATTCATGGATTGGATGTCTAATTTAGCATCCTCTAGTCAAAGACACAAAGTCATAATTAATTTGCAAAATTCCTTAGTTTAGACTTTAGAGTCATGTGTTAACTGTTTGAAATGAAGAGCAACTATTTTATATGGAAAATTTCTTAAAATATCTTATCTTGTAATATTTTGTGTTAAGGGGCAGTGATATTGATTATTAGATTATTATTGAAAAAACTTTAACATAGAATTCAGTAGTCAAATACATTGATATTTATTGCTTGTTTGACTTTTTTCATACTTGCGAAATAAGTGATAAAGTCAAGTAAATAAAATATTGTATTTTTCAATTAAAAGTCCTAAAAGGTGGTAAAATAAGATTCATTACTTTGTTGATGCTAAAATTTACGAAAATAAAATAAAATTATAATTTTAAATTATAATATCAATTCTATCATTCAACTATAAAATATAGATGTAGAATATTCTTATTATCAATTTTTTTCTACTACTACTTCACTATCACTTTGATCACCATTGGAATAGAGAAAAAGTTGAAAGAGAGGGAAAAGAAAAATAACTTTTTAATTCAATGATAATTAAAAGAGTAAATACTTTTTTTCGATCCTCAGCAAATTTTACGATGTCCGCTTTAGTCCCTAACAAATAAAAAGGCTATTCGTGGTCCTTAAGAAATTCAAAGTGGATCCATTTCAGTCTTTTTGAGAGACTAATGTGAGTTTTTTTTGAATTTATGAGGGACTACGATTTTAACTAAATAGGTTCATTTTAAATTTCTTAAGACCATGAATAACATTTTTATTTGTTACGGACTAAAGTGAACATCGTGAAATTTGCTGAGAATCAAAAAGATATTTATTCTAATTAAAATGATAGCAGAGTATCAGTAGAAAAAATTGATAGTAAGAATATTTTACCTCTAAAATATGTACCGTAGATAAAATCATGCCAACAATATTTTGATGTTTTAATTTATCGTAAGTGGATGATGTTCGGGTAGTTTATCAAAAGAATGTCTCCACTTTTTTCGTGAAGCACACACTCTATTCTAATCTCATAATGCAATTTGTACCAATCTTCTTTTTAGAATTATACTTTAAGTTAGGCGCATTTGATAAGTTGCTAATTCAAGAATAAAATAACTCTAATCCGTTCCATCTCAGTGGGTTGGTCGGATTAGTTGGGGCAACTTGACCATATGTGTTGTCTATTGATTGAAGCAGGACTATGGCATACAAATCGTAATTAATGAACAAAAAAACATTAATGGTTGAGAATTAATGGATGCATCGAAATATGTTATGTGGTCCATTTTTTTCTTCGGTTCACATCCATCACCTTGTCAGCCTTGATATTGTATAGAAAGAAGTACGTATGAATAAAAAAAAAATTCTTTTATTTTTTATCTTAACAATTAAACACGTAATTTCGGATTAAATGTGATAATTTGATAATTGCATATTTAAAGTAATGATTTTAAACTTTAAAGTTGTGAAATTTGCATTAGCTCACAAAATGGCGGAGTTGGGATATTTTTTAGGGGCTAAATTATATATATCTTAAATTTATAATTAAAATAATATTATATTATATTATATATATATATATATATAGTCACATACATAAATCACAATATAATATAACATAATCCAAATAAAAATACTCACAATACAAAATTGCATAATATAAAATTTTTAAAAGAGTGAATATCAAAATTATTTCACTTTTTGTCTTGCTTTACATTATTTCATGGTGTTGAATTCTTTTATAATTGAATTTATGCTAAAATTTATAACAATGCCTTTTTCAATATAAGTAATCAAACGATTTTTTGAAATTAAATTAATCCTTCATTTTATTTGGAAGTTTAATTGATTATCAACATGACAAAAGTTAATCTTATTTATTTATTATACATTATATTTAGATAAAATTACTAGAAAATACAATCAATTTTATCATGTCTAAATTCAACTTATATTCAATTTTCAAATCCTAATTCTACTTTTCTTATATTTATTTATTTATTAATTATATATTGATAGTTAGATATATATCAAATCTATTTGAGATTTGCTACAAATCAAAATCATTTTTCTGATGTTTAAATCTACTTTTTATCCAATTTTAAAATCCTAAATTAATTCTTCTTATTTTATTTATTTATGGAAAAATTTCATAAACCCCCTGTATTTTACTCTTTTATAATTTATACCCATATATTTTTTTTGTCAATTATTTCCTGTGATTTTTTTTCCATTCGAATTCACCTTTAACACTGTAGTAATTAAATTAAGTTATTCATTTTATCCTTATTTTATGTTTGAAGTTTTGTGTACCAAAAATAAAATTTGACCCTAAGAATAAAAATAGTGCCAAAGTCTATTTAATTATGACTAAAAATGCATTTTCTAGTTTTTAATATAAAAAGTATAAGAAATCAAATTATATCTAAGTTTATTTTTACATGTTTTTAAAAAAATTCTTATTTTTATATCTTTTAACGAAATAGTTCAAATAATATTATTTTTCAACAATATCATAAGTAACTCATGTAACTACACTATGGATGATAGTGATATCAAATTATCAACTATGCATACTCCACGAGTCACGCTTATATGAAAGGGTAAATTATGTTAACTTCGTCCATTAACAATTCAATAAAGCGTAACTTTACGGATATCACTGATTCGCCTTTTCCACGTTACCATTTACAATTTAAGGGCAAATCAGTAAAATATGGATAACGAAAATGACTAATTGAACTAAATTATTTAAGGGAAATATAAGAATCGTGTTGCAGGAATAATACTGTTCATTCCTGCAACAAGGATCCGCTTCTGTATCTTAAGGATACGACGTCGTATCATGATTTTAGTCTGACTTTTTTTTTTTTTAAACGTGAGACTCACACTTAATTTGTGTGTGCAGAAAAGTGCTCTAGTTATTCACATGACAAAAAATGAACCCATTATTTAAACCAATATCGACGTAATTGAACGATCCTATTTATTAATAGGCAACTGGGACAATTTGTAAACTACAATATACAAATAGATTATGCTCCGTCGAATGTAATTTTCAAAGACTTAAACAACAACATTTTTTAATAATTAATCCGTTACATATTTGTATGAATATTTTATCGTTGTTGCTCGCCCTACGTGACGTGAGACAAAAACAGATAAAACAGATAAAAAATAAGAAAAATATATATGTATCTTTTTAAAGGATATAAAGAAAAAGAGATAAATCATGAAAAAAGACAATTTTTTTTTTCTTTTTACCCATAATTTATACTTTTCTCTTTCTTAAAAAAATCATCCTTTACAAAAACTATTTTTTCAAAAAAAAGAGAAAAAAAATCTTTTTAAAGAACATAAATTTATGTTTTTTTAATAACTTTATCCAAAATCTTACTAATAAAACTTTGTGTAAATTTCGAAAAATTATTTTTTTTCTTCTCAATCATATTACTGATGTATAAAGTAAAAAAAAAAAAAAAAATCAGATTTACACAAAACTTACAGATAAAATTGTGTAAAAGAAAAAAAAACATAAGTTAAAAATAAATATATCTAAGAGTTTATATTTCTACCGCTGTGGTAGATGCGGCAATCAAATACTTGCTATATATATACTTGAAAGCATTAATTGCAGAGAATTATAACTATACAAAGGATGAAATCTAAAAAATCATAATCGTACACGTTGTTGGTGTACGTAAAGTGACCACAGAAATAATTCTACCATATATATTTATTGTGCTTATAGTTACTTGCTATATATATACTTGAAAGCATTAATTGCAGAGAATCATAACCATACAAAGGATAAAATCTAAAAAATCATAACCGTACACGTTGTTGGTGTACGTAAAGTGACCGCAGAAATAATTCTGCCATATATATTTATTGTGCTTATAGTTATGGTGATTATTCAATTAATAATAATTAAATCTCAAACAGAATTAAGCAATAAAATATTTTCGAAGAAAACAAAACTTTGGCCAATATTTGATAACTCAATAAAAAAAAAACCACGAGTTGGACAAAGTCCAGCATCTACAACCACAAGATCTTCAAGACTTTTTTTTTCTTTTTTTTCTTTTTTCTCTTGTGTGTTAACACCCTCACCACAAAACTAAATTTGAAACGAAAATATAAAAATAAATAAATAAAAAGAACACACACAGACACAGAGAGAGAAAGAGAGAGAGAGAGGTTCATCTGATGTCCTGAACAACCTGTGTCCCATGTTCTTGTATTAAGTCCCCACACAAATGTACAGTGTTCGATCAATAAGAGCATTCCATTCTATGTACTCTGTCTCTCAAAATTCCGTTATACAAAGCGATTCTGTTCTCTGGAATTCTACGAATTTCAGGGGTTTGATGTCTGCAATTGCTCGATACTCTGTTTTGTTTCCTCTGTTCTTTCATACCCAACTCACTCGTTTCTATTGCTTCCTTCACATTATCCGCAAATTGAACTTTCTTCTTCTTCTTCTTCTTCTTCATCATCTTTCTCTCCCTTTTCTTTTCCTCTGAAAAAAAACCATACCCCAAAGTGAGGAAAATAGTTTTCTCAAGAAAGTTAGGTGAATCAAAAAGAAAGGAGAAGTGATTTATTTACCTGAATATAAGCAAGAGCGTAAGATTTGTTTGTTAGAAGAGTCATCATCATGAGAATCAGGATTCCCCCCGTGAATCTTTTGCCTTGAGAAAGCAAGATAAAGAACAGTGCTTGATACAAGCATAGCTGTGGTGAGAACAAGACCTTGTGAGATAGAACTCACCATGTGTTCAGAAGAAGAAGAACAAGAACAGAGAAAAAGAGGACTTTTATGTTGACCTGAAACAGAGAAGGATGTTGTAGAGTTTTATAACTATAACTGCATAAATAGAGAGAGGTGTGGGTGAGTTTGTGAAGAAATAATATAAAATAATATAAAATGAAAAAGAAAATGGACTTTGTTTAAAATATTTGTGGATTGTTGTAAGGTGATGGATGAAAAAGAATGGCAATAGTTAATTGGTGGTTGATGATGTGAGCATCTAGAATTCTCTGATGGCCGATGGGGTTTTAGAAATGGAAAGAGAGAGAGAGAATATAAGAAAGAAAGGAAGAATTAAGAAAAGAGGAGTTTGAGTTTGAGTTTGAGTTTGAGTTCGGTTTGGATTTTGCTTTTATAAATTATAAGAAGTTTGAGAGAACCATACGATGAATGCGGTTGCGGTTTGTATTGTGCTTTGCGTGTCTTGTGTTGTTGTGTGTCATATGTGGGGGGTGAGGTCACTGTAAACGTCGACAACCTTAGCATGAGTTTTGGATTCATTGTGTTAAAAAATAGAGTAAAGTTGATTCGTAATTTTTTAAAATTTAAAATAGATTCATATAAGTCCTTTTCACTTTTGAGAAATTAATCCGATCTTTTTTGAATTTCAGATGGATTATAAGTTCGACTAATTGATTTTATTTTGAATTTTAAAAGAATCAAAAATTGACTTTTTTTCTAAGAGATTAAAATAGGTCCGTAATTTTTGTTGAGGACCCAAAAAGTACTTTACTTTAAAAAATAGATCAAAAGTAATTAATTTTTAAAATTGTATATATAAATTTGTTGGTTAAAAAAAAAATTTAAGGATAAATTAGTTGGCAACTGAGCTCCTAAGAGTGAGTTCAAACCTTTTGAATGAGCCATTCTCCAAGAACAAGGTGACCAGATGAGGTTGAATGAGGATACTTTCATGATATATAAAAAAATTAAAATAATATAAGAAAATAAATAAACAAAACCACGTAATTTTGGAGTGACCAAAGATAAAATATATCTCAAACAGTTTGAGAAATATTTTTCTTTTATCACTAAACATGTATATCAATTGGTAAGGAATTGTTCTAGTTTAATTAATTGTCTTAGTTGAATTAATTGATTAATAGATAAATTGGTGAAGAAATAAAAAAAATACTAATTTTTGCACTAGCTAAATATTACAATTATTGTTATCAAAAAAAAAAAAAATATTACAATTATTGTATTTTTTTTCAAATTCGATTTTAGTTATATGATTCTGTTCTTACTAAAAGACAGAGATGTCCAGCCGGTGGCTGGTATATTTTATGTAGGATCTATGTACCATCTTTCATGTATCTATGAATGAGATACCTTTGATGGTAGGCTGATCACTGTGCACAATGATAATCAACATAGTCAAGGCGTGGGGTGTGTGCACAGTGACAAGCTAAGAGAGAGGATTTTGAGAGTGTGTACCTTATTGGTTTAATTCCTTATTTATACAAGGGTTACCTGATAGGAGTGTACTGTCGGGCCTCTTAGGAATATTGAGGGCCCAAGTCCAACAGCTTAGCTGTCTGGATAGAATTGTCGTTAATAGGAGATTCTCTTCCTTTTGTGCTGTCCTTTTTGGTCCTTCTAGAATATGAGTCTTTGTCAGGTCCATAACAAATTTCTTTCTTTTGTTGACTTTCGAATAAACTAATAAAACTATTACATGTTCTGGGATATGACATATAGAAATTTGTCACAATGTATATATGTAAAAAAAAATGATAATAAATTATCAGATTGTTTTCCTGCCTGACAAATCTACACACAATTAAGTTTTGTCTTACATGATGTTCATGATTTGCGTTGCATGAACATTGTTCTCTCCGTCGATTAACATTTCACATATATTCCTTTTTTATGGCTTCATTTCAGATAATGTTAGTTTGTGGAATAAATATTTGTATTCATACGGCCCTTCAGTAACTTATTAATTCACAAATTATAAAAAAAATTCCCAGAGTCAGAAACTCCATACTCTCTTACCATAATTTATATTTTTTAGCTGTCTCGAACTTAACCATAACAAAGTATTGATATTTTTAGCTAACTATAGCTTCAATGATATTATAAAAATCAACCCATATTTAATAATCTACTAGTAATTTCTAAAGAAATTAACATTCTAAGTAGGGTTGGCAAAACGGGCCAACCCGGCCCGACCCGTATTCAACTCAAAAAAAACAAACTGAGTTTGGGTTGATTCGAAAAAAAACGAGTCATAAAATCCAACTCAGCCCAATCCGAGTCGAGTTAGGGTTGGCTTGTGGGTTGGTCCGAAAATAAGCTCGCGGTTTGGTTTGGAAAAAAGCTCACGGGTTGGCCTAAAAAAAGCTCGCGAGTTAGCTCAAAATGTTGCCAACTGGTTGGCTCGCGGGTTGCTGAGTGTCCAGTGAAATGAACCGAGCAACCCATTTCTTTGATCCAGATCAAATCCTGCAACAAACTCATTGACCGAGAACTCTACCATGTCAATGAGACTCACATCTCAATACAGAACAAGAAAAAAAAAAAAAAGTTGAAACCTTTTAAATCAGCACGAGTTGCTGGTGAGTCATCTCTCTTGAACACAACTTTTCCATTATTAACAGCAAGAACCCAACAATCCTTGGATAACTTCTTAACACAATACTTAGCTACAGAAGTAGATGGCTGGATTTTATGAAGACCCCGAGGTGTTCCAACTATAACATGAGTTGCAGAATAAGCATTTGCTTCTCGAACCAGAATGGGTACGGGTATAGCAATTTTTTATATTATTAATTTTTAATTAAAAAATAACTCATCCCGCGAACTGACCCGTTTAACCGCGAGCTGGCTCGTTTTTGTCTGGATTGGCTGGGGTCGAGTTGACTCGGGTTAACAACTCATTTAGATCATTCCAACCCGACTCATTTGTGACAGTTATGAGGCTCGTTTTTGCCATCCTTAATTCTAAGAACACGTAATTTTCCAATCTCACTGCTAAATTCAGTTCTTACACGTAGGTGGGTGACTAATAGTGATTAACTATCGATGAATTCTTGTCCAGTCCATTATATCATGGGACTATGATGGGGCATAGAATGAAGTCGATTAACCTTTTTGACGCGTGTTATCCGAAGAAGGACAACATATTTTCCAAAACTGTGCAACCGAGTGTAACGCGTGTCCATGTATTGAGCAAATTAAGTGACTTATATCCAGAAGAGGCAGAGGCAGATATGTACTTAATAAATACCAGAAATATTATAAAGTGTACATATTTAATCTAAAGCCATAGCATTTTATAATTTCTAAGTAAATTCAATAAAATAAAATATCTCAAAATTATAAAGGGATAAAGTATGCAGCTAGTTTTATTCAAAATATTGGTGTATACATTAAAATTAAATAAAAGAGTTTTATGATGTTATATAAATTTAAAGAGTTATATTTTACAAAAATAAAAAATAAAATTAAAGAGATATTTGAATATTAAACGAGAAAATATCACACTTTCTTAGGGGAGAAAAATCAAATACACGTGTTGAGCTAATATATTTTTAAAAAAATTATTTCTTGAAATTAGGCATCAGCCAATGAAAAGATTCCACACAAAATTACTATTAAATAGCGTTGTCGACTTTCCAGTTTCCAGACCTTCCTGCATGTGGGGTAACCATATCCAACAGAATCAAAAAACATGATGAAGTGTTGCTTCTCAGTTCATTGTAATTATAATTTATATATTTATAATAAATATTATATATAATTAATCAACCTGACCAGTAAGTTTTTGAATATATGTTCAATCTTATTTAAATTATGTAATCACAATGTCGTACTACATATATATCAGCTTACTGCTCCAACTTTGAATTGAATGTAACTAAGCTGAAGCAAGAAACTATGAAATCTAAGCTTACTGCATTTTAGAGCCATATTTGTTTGCTCCCATGTTATCAAATACCAAGAGCTTTGTTATGACCATCACATGGTTGCTGAGTTGGAAATTCCAGCACCAGAAAGGAATATAAGATAACCCAATGGTTCTTTCATTATATATCATTTGTCATTTAACTATACTACTTGAAGTCTCCATTATATACTCAACCTCACAAGTGTTTTTTTCCTAAAAAATTTCCAGGGTTTATATTTAAGGCAAAATATAGTTTATCATGAAAAACAGGAAGCAGAAGAAAGATGTCCCAAAACAAAAAGGGCCCTGAACAATGATATCATAGTGTTAGACAACAGCCAAAGACAGCTACAAAAGAAACATGGTTAAGAAAACAGGAATACATCCATAATAATAACAAGCCAACAACAATCAAATCATCAGATTCTAAAATGTGGGAGGCCATATTCAGAAAAATAAAAACATTGTTCACAGGAACATTACAATTATTGCTCACTCTTAAGGTCACCACAAGTACTATATTTTGTGAACAAAGTAACAAAATGAAACTAAGTAGTAAGGATGGGTGGTAGGTAGTCAGCTTTACCGCCAAGAACACGAGCCTTGGTGTCAGGGAAGAACTCGAATCCTGGTAGCTCTGTGACAATTCCTTCGCTGGAAACCCCAACAGGATAGCGTAGCAAGTGACCAGGAAGGTCATGCTCAAGCGACTCACTTGAATACAGATCCCAATATTTGTCAGCAAACTGGTTCACCTTCCTAATACATTCTTCACTTTCAGGGTGGAGGAAGGAGTCATGAAGCATGCCAAGGTGCTCATACCACAATGACATGCGGAAACCATGAATCTGACCCCTTGCTGGCTGCCTGTTAGCCAAATGATAGGGTTGATAAGCACCCATTGCAATCTCTGAGTCTCTTGCACCATCCATTGATCTCTGGTTTATGTTGGCAGATCCAACGATTATGTATTCATCATCAACTGCAACAAAATAAATAAAAATGATTCCAAGAAATGGCTTCAAAATCTAGACTATAAGTGAGGTTTCTGTAGCATGTAAGATTGTTTTTACAAAATATGTGGTAAAGTTGTTCTTTCATGACGGAGAGGTCATGGATTCGAATACAGGAAACAGCCTCTTTGCAATTATGCAAAGATAATATTGCATATAAGGATTACCTCACACTCGCTAGTCGAGTTTAACTGGGAGTGATTTTTTATACAGAAGCTTAAAATTTTGTGACTTACCAATCATCATCTTGGCATGAACATAAATCATGAAGCGCCGAGCCTCTTGGGCTCTCATATAATCTGAATCAGGTTCTGGTTTTTCTGGAGGCTCATACTCTCCTTGTTTCTTCACCTCCCTATTACCAAGGCAGAAGAATGTCAAATAGTTGCGAGGATCTTCTTCAATTCCCTTGGCTTTGAGTGCCTGAATAACATCTTTGTACATCATATCCATTGTTCTCCTCTGCCAGTCCAATATTGCCTGAACTGATCCACTTTCTGGGACACCCTCTGGCCACATTGGAACCACAACATACACAGTGAACCTTTCCCCAGCTTCAATCTTACTAACAATCTTAAGTGAAAGCTCCTTCGGGATTAGATGCAAAGCACCAATGTCTTCGGGCTTAATACCATCAGCACTCCAGGCATAACAGCTTCCAAGGAAATACTGATTTTCAATATAGATGAAATTCTTTGCACGTCGAATAGCATTAATATAAGCATCCTGAATACTACGATCTATTATATTATCCTTCCCACTAACAAGCCCTGCTCTTGCAGCATCTTCAGGAGTATCTGGGAACCCAAAAGCAGCTCCACCATCAATAGATCTAAATAACTGAACGTTCCATGTCTCATGATCATCAGGGAAAGTAACTGGGGATGGGGTAATAATGACATCTTCAAGGTCTCTCAGTGGAAGAAGCAAGTCTTTCCCACCCTGCTTCCTCCATCTCTGCTCAAAGTTAAACAAAACATCCCAAGCAATGGGGCCTTCAAGCCGAGAGTGGATGTCATGCCAAGGTTCCCTTGGACCACCTTTTTTTATTGTAGCACCAGGAAAGTTAGGCTGATGAAAATCATCATGATGTACTGTGTCCAGGGTTCTGAAAAGTGAATGGAAGGGAGTATCATATCTTCCATCACAGAGATCAATACCCCCAACAAAACTCACAATTCTTCGCTTATCTGACTCTCCACTCGGTAACTCACTGTCCACAACCAAAATTTTCTGGTGATGAGTAAACATGGTGGAAATTTCTAAATCCTGAACAATGCTTCCACCGTTATCAGGATTGCGAGGGCATAAAACACAGTGCACTTCAGTGCCGTGGAAGTACTGCTCGGTTTCTTGATCATGAGTAGCCATCAACCCATCTTTTTTTAACAAACCAACTGATGTTCTATCATCCCAAACGAGCATTAAAACCCTGACGCCTTCATTTGCTTTTTTCTTGAGAAGCTCACCAAGTGTTGTGTCTCCTCCAGGCTTTGGCCTCCTAGAATCCCTTACCAAGGTAATCTCAGTATAAACAGACCAGCCGGTAATGTATATCATGTGCCTTGCTTTAGTGATTGCATCAAAAACATCCTCCCAACATCTGTCAGGCTTGTATGTCTGGCCTCCAGCAAGTGGTATTTTGGGGACAAAATTGTCTGGGACATGAGCACCTTGGTACAGAGAAACCTTACATCCTTGTCTCTGTGAGAAGAAAGTATAAGGAACTCCAGGAAATTTAGGACTTCTAATGCCAAGAGCCCAGTTGCGATCATGTGAAACATCAAAATATTGCAGCTTTACATGGATCTTTGAATGTCCATGTATAGGATTTTTATGCTCATCCAAGATTTCAACCCATCTGTCTATTTCCTCACCACCCAAGACCTCTTGAACAGGAACATATGCTCTCCCAATTAAGGTTGCCCCAATAGGATTATCATCTTTCACAGTGAATATGATATTTGATGCCATATGGGCACAATAAATGTGAAAAGACTCGTACCATCGAGGATTATGATGCTCCTTTTCTATAATTCTGGTCCTTCCCACTCGTGCCTTCTCGAGATCAATGGTTGCATAAAATCTAGTAACTCCTTTTCCAAAACCAACAGTTTCCTCTATGTTTGTTACGATCTAAACAGAACAATGTATACGGAATTAGCAATACAAGCTGTCAATAATAATGTACATGGGAAACAAAGGTGCAAAAGTAAAACAATTGAATATTATCTTTTCATCAGGTGTGCATTTATGTACGAGCAAAAAAGTATGAATAAATTATCTACAGTAGTAAAATGCCTGCGCTGATCGAGAAATTGATAAGGCAAAGCATTTTAGCCCATTCTTATATAGATTCCACCGGAGGCTTTGATAAGGTTGAAGTTTAGCCACTAACACAAAATCAAATAACTAAAGGCTCCAGCGTGCTTAAGATTTTTTATTTTTATTTTGTTGGGAATAAAATATAGCATAAGCAGAATAAAGGATACATATGATAGAATTGAAAGTTTTCATGAGCTCTGTAAAGAATCTGGACTCGGAACACCATAATCAAACCCAAAACCTTAAGGCCATGGGTCCTTCCACTTATATGGTGCTTACTTGGCCTAGGGTCGACGGTCTCTTCCCGTGCACAGCCCAACAATTGGTATCAGAGCTAGCTTTTGGGGTGATGTATCCCAAGGTTCTTTACATGGTATCAGAGGAGCTTGAGTGACTTTAAGGTCACAAGTTCGATCCTCACCGCCCCCCATTTTAAAGTGGAATTAAAATAAAAGCACAAAGAAGGTAAACCAAAAATTGGGCCTGTGCAATATCCACGCTTCTAGCCCAATGGACTCTCGTGTGAGGGGGCGTGTTGAGATATATAGTCTCATATTGGTTATAAGTGCAACTAATGTGAAGTTTATAAGGCATTGGACACTCCTACCCTTTGAGCTAGCTTTTGGGGTGATGTATCCAAGGTTCTTTACAAACTCATATACGAGGCTCATAAACTCAAGGATATCTACCTTATAAATACTTTAGAGAGAGCAACTAGATCCAATAGTAATTCACTAGCTTATTGGGTTAGACATCTCTGTCTTCGTGACAGAACAAAAGTTATTGAGGTAAAAGAACATAAGGTTATTTAAATTGAAGACTGATAGGCTGCAAATTGATTGCAACAACAAGGTTGAAACCACAATATCTCCTTCGAAAATCCAAACTGATGAATCATTAACACAAAAAAAATAAATATATATAGAAAAAAAATCCTGTTTTTGAAGTCAATTATTTTTCCAAATAATCAGAGAAACCCCCGGCAGAGATTTCTCGGTTGAAGAAATTTGGAAAAAAAAAAAAATGAAAAGCCAAAAACGCTCAAAATCAGAGACCACAGCACACTTGAAAAACCGATCTTCTCGTTTGAAAGAAGATTAACAACACTAATATACTGTAATAACACTGTGCTAATATCAACTAATATCCACTAACTAAAAGCAGCTAATTACGACAGAAAAAATCTAACTGCAAATCTTAGAAGTAACAGAAGTTTAACAAACTAACTGAAAGTCAGTTAGTAACGATGGTTGTAAGAGATTTAGTTGAGGTGAAACCAAACCTTAGTCAAAATATTGCCACCACGAGTCTTGAGCTTATCGACCTCATAGATGGTGGCGTGGAGAACCCCGTGTAACAGTATTTGCGCCATCACTTACCTGCAACAACCACAAAGCATATTTAGATTTAGATTTAGATTTAGATTTAGATCACACAAACAATTTAAAACCACGTGACTTTTTGCGCCATCACTTTCAAACATATCTTCAAAAATATTAAAAATAATAATAAAAAAGGATCGGATATTGGATTCGGATCGGTGGTGATTGAACTGAAATCAGTGTTGAAGAGTGAAGAGTAAGAAGATGAAGAAGAAGAAGACTAACTTGTGCAGAGGGAGGAATGTGAAAGGAAGAAAGTGAGAGATATTGGAGAAAGGAGCAGTATATATACATACAATAATAAGTTCATTGAATTTCGCAATTCCCTGAATTTCAATGCCAATTGCCAATTGACAGATGGGATGATAGATCATGTCATTCTCTCTTTTTTTAAAAGGGATTTAAGATCGTTCTCCATAACTAGGGGTGTAAATGGGCTGGGCTGGGCTGAGCTTTGGTCATCCTGGCCCAAGCCTACGTCAAAAAAAATTCAGCCTATCTGGCCTACTGGCCTATTAAAGGCTTTATTTGTAGGCCAAGCTCGGCCCATTTTCAAAAATAAGAAAGCCCGACATGGCCTACAGGCCTTGTAGGCCTCCCACTATATATACTAAGCAAAAAAAATAATTGTTGATATCAAAAAAAAAAATAATAATAATAATTGTATAGAGCAAAGAAAGCTCCATTCATGCATGCACTAATACTTCTCATAAGAAAAAAATGACAAACAAGAAAGAGTCAACATACAACCTCAGCTCTAGAATGTATATCATAGAGGAATAGAGTCAAAGAAATGGGAAAAATATGAAAAATACAATTACTGGATGCTGAAATAAATTCTACAAGAGAATGTCATTCATTTAAAAATCTTTAAATCACCATCAAGATAAGGGAAAGAAGAGTATTATTGAAAGATTTTCATCAGCAACATCATAATCCAGCAAGGTACCCATTGCTCTATGGTATTAAGCTGCAACAGCATGTAAAATTTGGAGACATTAGACAAGTTTTCCTTTCATAGAATAAAATAGCACAAAAAGTAAGAGATATTAGTATTTGGTACTTTGTGTCTTTGCCACATAAAATAAATATTATTTTATTATTTTATTTTAATAAATTAAATAGGCCAGCCTACAAGGCTGTAGGCCGGGCTTGACAAAATTGGCCTATGGCCTATTTATTAAAAAATCTTTTTTATAAGCCTAAGCCTACTCTATTTTTCTGAAAGGCCGGGCCTGGGCTGGGCTCAATGTAGGCCGGGCCGGGCCAGCCTGGCCCATTTACACCCCTATCCATAAGGTAATTTTATTTTTGAGGTTTGATTTTTTTTACACGAGAATTGAATTTTTATGTTGTGACTTAATTAATAGTGAACTTCACATTTATTAAAAGAAAAGAAAAATTTTACATGCAAATTAAGAAAAAAGAGTCACAACATGAAAAAATATTTTTTCTTTATTTTTTTTACACACGTTAAAATATGAGTCCATATGAAATATGTGAAGAGAACAGAAATTAAGAAAAAATACAAGTCTATACATTTTTGGTTTTAATATGTCTAAAGTGAACGTAGATAAGTTATCTATATTCACTCCCAAAATGATATTGTTTTTGATTGTAAGATTAAAAAATTATACTGAAAAAGACTATCATAACCTTGAAATAAATTTAATTACAAAAACATCTTGATTTCCATCCTAAAACAACATTGTTTTGAGCTCAATGTAGATAACTTATCTATATTGATTGCAGAAAAAATGAATCCTATATTTTTATATATTTATAAAAAATAATTTTATTTTCTACGGTGCAAAAAAAGATTAAATCCTAAAACTTTTTATGTATATCATTTATGGGTTTAATAGCTCTGTTGTTGTCTGTAGATCAGAAAATGTGCAGCAACATTTATTTTTTATCAAGATCCGGATTCGTATCCTGAATTTTTTATTATTATTTCAGGATCCAACTCCGTATACTAGTGCAAATATATTTGCTGTAATTTTTTTCATATACAGCAACAGTAGAAACGAGGAACCATCATTTATATGAATGATTTATTTTTTAGGATTTGGTTTATCTTACTACCTACCATGTTATGCATTCAAACCTCAACTCTTTTTTCTATTTTTATTTTTTAAAGGTGGGTTTACTAATTAAAAAATGTAAACATAAATATATTACTTTAATTCCTAAACTTGTTTGTTAGTGTTTTCTTTCTCATTGTTGATTTTTTTATTATTTATATTTATTTTCTTTAAGTTCTTGGAAACGAAATCTACATCATTGCTTGGTTTAATGATTCAGTGACTCTTGAAAAAAAAATATCAATGGAAAGCAAAAAGCATTTGGATAAGTTTCGAAGTCACGTACGCAGAAAAATTATTTTATTTCTGAAAAAATTAGTATTTTTTAATGTCGGGTTTGTCACTAAGCCGGTCAGGATATTACATTAAAACTGCATGGTTCAACTGGGGAACAACGGATTAAATCGTTTGGACTAGGTTTATCTATAAGTATGCAATAAATATAGAGAGGGATATATTCACTACCAAAATTTTTCACTACCAACTTACTACCTATCTAATCATTATTAGATTAACATTTTCTCTCTTTTCAAATTTTTTTTAACATTCTCTCTATTTGATCCAATGGTGATGTGATGAGTAATAAGTTAGTAGTAAGAATTTTTAGTAGTTAAAATATCTTCACTCGTAAATATAATGATAAAATAATTATATCACACATGTGATCGTAGCTTAATGGTTAAAGGTTCATTCATGTCTTGTATTTCCCAAAAAAAAAGTTTCATGTCTTGAGCTACATGTGCTGCATCAGATCCCAGGTTCGATTTTTGAGTTTTGACATTTTTTTTTTTGAAATTTAAACAAACTTTAATAATTCAAATTTTATGTGAAAACGAATATGAAATCTCAATTATCTGAATGAATCTCTTAACGACTCATCTTATTTTTTTAAAGTAGTTGGATGTTATTGTTAACTTCATCGTGGCACATCTAGTCGGAATAGGACCAAAAAAAAAGAAAAAAGAAAACTAAAGGAAATAAATATTACTAGGCACGTGCACCGACTTAAAAAGCACTCCAATTTTCCAAAATAAAAAATAAAAAAGCACACCAAACTTGATCTGAAAAATTCAAGTACTCAATACTATTGTCTTTTTTATTGCACTACTTGATATTTATTATTTTCTAATAGAAGACGAGAGGAGGATGATATTTTATCTTATTGCAATCCCATGATCATATAGCGTTTAAAAAGGAATTAGGAATGAAAAGTGACTTAGGTCACGTGGTTGCCCTCCACTATTAAAAAATGTTTGGGTTGAGTTTGAATGATTACTATTGTAGCAGGTATCAGGAGTGATAAATAAACCAAGGTTCTTTGGCTAGACTCGTGAAAGTCTGAACTTACATGTCTGGTTGTTGGAACCAGGCTTGAACTTATATAAAAGCTCGTTTAATAAAAAGGTCTTAAGCTTCAATTCAAAAGCTCGGCCTTAGATCTTCTCAGACTGGTCTAGTATATTAATTTTAATTTTAATTTTTTATACTACTCTTTCTCCTCAATCCATTTCGCCCCATTTTATTGGTTAAACAGAATTTTTGAATGATTTTGTTGTATGTTATGTTGTTTGGATATACATTGAATTTATGAATATTTATAGAATTACTAGTCTTGTTGATTGTATATTCTGTTTGGATAAATTTTTGTTGTTTTATTTTTTTAAAAAGACTAATAGACTAAATCAGACTTTTATTTTTTGTAAATAAGTCAGGCCACAAAGCGATAATTATATTCATAACAGGTAACAGGCTTGGTCAGACTGATACATTTAAATACAGACTTAATTTTTTAAGATCAAAACTCGGCTCAGCTCGTTAACACCCCTAAGAGGCACCTCATGCATCCGCATCTGCCTCTCATGCAAAAGCATGTGTAGAAGACCAAAAGCTCGTAGCTCTCAGAGCAAGATGAATACTGAATATATCACTTGTATCATTCAGCTGATTCACTTTTAACTAATGAGAAAACCATTCTATGAAACTTATCCTGTCCGAAAACCTGATCTGATCTTAGATTAGGTCAACCATCTTGTTACCTTCCGTTTTTTACTAAAACATTAATGATACATGAACTACTTATTATAATTTGATTATCCTGATAATTTAATTTTGGGAAAAATATTTCTTCAGTTAGCAGAGATAAAGTTATCTCAAGTGAATTTAAAACGACATCATTTTGGATTATAAGATTAAAAAATTATAATGATAAAGACTAATATAATCCTGCAATATACAGAATTATAAAAATATATCAATTTTTGCTCAAAACGATATCGTTTTGAGTTCACCGAAGATAACTTATCTCCATAGAAATCCCCATTAATTTTGTGTTAGTTTTCATTTTATCTAACAAATATAGAATCTGCGCCTTTCGTTACATTTGTCTGAAATTTTATGGATGTTATTTGACTATTTCTATTGACTATAACCCGAGTGTATTTTGGTTGGGTTGGTTTCTCGAAGAAGTCAAAAGTAAAAATGTAAATAGTTTGAATGATGTTACATATTTGACATATTGTGAAATTTAAATTAATTTCATAATTCGCTTTTGTGTCCCAAAAGTAAGTGCCCTAAGCTGCCCCGTTGGTTTTAGGTCTACTAACTCCATATAAGTTGGCATGAAAGATGAAATTAGGGATATTGAATTGAGATTTTAAAAAAATTTAATGGATTATTTTTTGATAAAAAATTTTATTGATATTTAATTAGGATTTTAAAGAATGGTAAAAAAGTCACGTAGTATTCGACTAAGATTTTAAAATATTGTTTTAGAGTCCATCTAAATCCGGTGGTATTCAATCAGGATTTTGACATCCTCATAATCAGAGACAATAGTGATATCAGAAATTAGCTCTTTATTGACACCAACCAGACCTCCCAACAAAATAAACCCGGAATCTCTTTCCTTCAAGGCCTTTACAATCCGAAGGACAGACAAATACAGTGACTCTTTTTTTTTCATCATTAGAGGAAATAGAAATGGTCTTGCTGCAGCAATCAATCTTTAAACTGTACTTAGACAATCAATCCATTCCCAAAATCATATTCACAAAGGTAAGATGCAAGACAATAAAGTCAGTAGAATACTCCATGTCATCATACTTGAACTTCACATTTTTACAAATAAATGTTTCTTCAAACACATTTTCCACAGCCGTAACAATACATGTAAGAACCAGTACCGTTAATTAAGGGAATTAAGTAATTAATTATGTTAAATTAGGAAATGATTCCATAATTGACCCTAATAATTATTAAGAGGCTTTAATAATTATGATAAGTGATTAAGACTGCTGAAAGCCGTTTTTCGAAAGAAAAGTGCAGATACCAGTTCTGCTAGTCGGTATAAATGTGTACCGAAAAAGTATCCCGGAAAATTATAATAAGGGCATGTTAATTACTAGAATAATATGTAGGACTTGTAAAACGAGTTTCAAGTCAAAATAATGAGAACTGGTGCCAGAAACTGATACTGGCTATGAAAAGCGCATACCGGAAAGGTGCTCCAAAAAATATGATAATTCTTGTAAAATTGAGTAGGTTAAGAATCCTAAGTTTGGGATTAAAATGCTAAGCGTAGCAATTAAAGCTAATACTGTGTGTTTAAATGTGTTTTGGCTATAAATACTCCCATTATGGGCACAAAACCCTAGGATCAGACTTCATGTACGTGGCTTGTGTTGGTGGCTGACCAGAAACACTGTTCCATTTCCATTTCCCTTCTTCTTCACCACTTTGAGGGCCAAGAAGGCATCTTTCTTCTTGGTTTCTTCATCAAACACTTAGTGTAGTGTGTTGTGAGTGTTGAGGGTGTGTCATTTCTGAGTTTAAAGAGCTGTGTGAGGAAGCTTTGGTTCTGACTTGGTGGTTTTGGGTTGTGAGAAGCTTTGTTTTGGCATTTGGAGGTCCAAGTGGTGGCCTTTGGTGTTAAAGAACCAACCTTTGTGGTGCTTTTTCGTGCACATCTACGAGTCAGACTTGAGGGGCTGTGTTAGAGCTCCAAGAGCACCTCCATTCTCTGTTTTGAGCTTGTGGTATGATCATCACGCTTGAACTTGAGTTTTTATGCTTAAAAATGAAACCTTGATGCATGTAATGGTTAAAAGATGATAACTTAACGTTGGGTAATGTCAAACACACCTAGAAATGCATGTTTAAGTGTCTTTAATCGGTAAAAGCCCAACCTTGGAAGGATATCTTCACGAAATGCAGAAACTGCATTCTGTCGTGAAATATCCGGATATCTGTTCGTGGAATATCCGGATATGGCAATCTGGATATCCAGATATTGGATATCCGGATATGGGGATCTGGATATCCGGATATTTATATCTGAATATGGACAGTGAGATATTCGGATAATGCATATCTGGATATGCCCCGAGGAATATCCGGATATTCTGGGATTTCGAAGAACAGTAGCTGTGCTGTGAGGACAGTAGGCTATTAGGGGTTTGTGGACCCTAGAGTGATGAAGTTGAACTTCTATAATTAATGAACTAGGTCAGAATCATGTGATTAAGGGCTTGTGGCTTTGTTGGAAGCCTTAAGACGTAAATTGTAAAAGGAGAACGTAGCCTTTATGTTAATGCTTTTGAGCTATGTATGTTGATATGCTTGTTGGTCCTTATCAGATTGTGATCTGCTGTGTGTTGGACTTGAGCTGTGAGGACTCTTGGCATTGGATAGTGAGCTTGCAAGGTAAGCTTTCGTGTCCTCGGTTTAGCCATGTTGTGGTTCCACCATGTCCCTTGGGGGCATGGTTATATGCATGCTGTGTTACATGCTTTTGATGTTTTGGAAATGCTATTGAGCTGTTATATGCTAGTGCCTTTATGATATGCATGTGGTGTTCTACCTATACGATAAGCCTGAGTATGTAGTACATACAATATGGTGAGGCTGTGGGTGAGGTGCAAGCGGTGTTCCTTGTACTACATGTGGGTGATAGACGTATTCCTGCATTTCTCTGGCCAGTAGAATAGTTTAAACACACATGGCATGAATATCTGTTGCACTGCATAGTTTTGGAACTTATATTGATATAAATGCTTTTAGAACTTATATTGCACATGTAAGTGAGAGGGGTGGAAGATCCTTGAGAACCCCTTGTCTTACTGAGATTTCTAGTTTAGAGATCTCACCCCACGTTTGGGGAATGCTTATTTCAGGTTCGGGTAATGTTGAGACCTCAGGCGACAGGAGGCCGGAGCTGAGTTAGATATTGATGATATTATATGCTGACTTGTTGGATGCTGGATATGCATGCTGCTTTTATGCTTTGAGCTTCATTTTATGTTTATGATTATCTTGTTGAGTCGCTGTTGAATTGGTGAGCATGGGGATTGTCCATGACACATAAACTAGTTATGTCTTAGTTTTATCTGGAGTTGTAATAATGTATCAGGATATTGTCCGGATTACGTGATGTAGATCTGTGATTTAGATACTCACTTTATTTATATATTGAGGTATTTCAGTAGATGCCTTATTGCAATTTACATTCAGGCGATATTTTATGAAATTGATTAAGTAATCAAGTTGGTAATTGATAATGACGTCATAATTGAAAAGAAAAAGAATATTCCGCACTTTTAATTAAGCGTAGGTTAATACGATGTAATGATAACGCTACCGGATATATACGGGGTGTTACAATACACATAGGAGTTCTTATTCTTGTCAAAATCAAATTAAAATCTTTAACCACATAATCAGCAATGAAAGAATGTGTGGCACCAGAATCAAACAAAACATTAATCATTTCATCATGAATAGAAATCATACCTCGTACCATCGACTTCTCAGCCTCTTGCTGAGTCACCGCTTACACTTGAGCAATAGGAGGTGGAAGAGGTAGAGATGGTTCCTCAACCACAATAGGAGTCGTAGTGGCCTGAACTGTAGAAACATGTCCCCTCATAAAGGGACAGTTCTTAATGAAATGCCCAGCTTGGCCACACTTATAGCAGAATCTTTGCTTTTTCCTGCAGACCTCGGAATGAGTCTTACCACATGTAGAACACTGAGGAGTAGATTTAAAATTGTCAGGCTTTGAATTTCCAAACTTTTTGAACTTGTCGTCAGACTATTTAACCTGTGAACCTTTTCCTTTAGAATTCCCATAAGTATTTTTGGGACCATAAGTAGGAATAACAGAATCTTTACTTTTCTTTCTGTAGTATTCTTGAATGTCCTTGCACTTCTTGATAAGTGCCATAAAAGAATCAGAAGAATTCCCTGCAAGCTTCTCAGAAATATTATCATTCAATCCTCTCTGAAATTTAAGCATAAGATCCTCTTCAATAGGCGGAGCTCTCTGAAAATGAGAATATTTAGCCAACTTGTTAAACTTGCTCAGATATTCATCAATAAACATTTGACCTTGTTTCAGGTCCTCAAATTCCCCTTTTCTCCTCAGACAGGCTTCCTCAAGAAAATATCTCAGCAGAAACTGTCTCTCAAATAAAGGCCATGTGATAGCATAACCCTGGCACTCCAAGGGTAGCCGGGTATTTTTTCACCAATCAGATGCATCATTCTGCAACATATATGAAACATACAACAATCTCTGCTGATCATCACACTCCATAACTGTAAAAATACGATCTAGCTCCTCTAACCATTGGATAGCAACAATAGGATCAATGCCACCCTTGTAATGTGGTGGTGAGTGCTTTTGAAATGCATTCAACATCCAATCCCTCTGTTCTTTATTAATAACCGGCAGCCCCACAGACCTGGTAGCACTCATATGGTGACTGCCCCCAGCACCACCCCTTTGACTATATGCTTCATTTTGATTAACAATTCCTCCGCCCTCCTCTACATGGAGAGAATGAGGGGAAGTCTGTTGTTGTTGTGGCTGTGGTTGTATACCAGCACGCATCTCTGCAAATACAAGTCTCATCATATCAAGATTAGTCAATCTATTGACCTTTAACATATCCTGATTTGCCTTCATAATTAATTCAAGCTCTTGCTGCTAGTTGCAACCATAGTTTGCTGCAGTGCAGTCAAAGCTGTTACCATAGGATTTGGTTGCGGATTCTTTGCCCGACGATTTGCTCAGGGCACAACCATATTAGCCAGAGTAGGATCTGACTAGTCACTTGGGGGTTTCGGAGTCCTTCTTGGAGGAACCATAATTCTGCACATATTACACAAAGGAATGAGTTAGCTACGCTCACACTCAATGATCAGACATGCATATTATAGCACTCAAAGAAAAACACTCAAGAACATTAAAATTCAAACATTATATGTTATACATCATGAAAGAGCAACTGCTCTGATAGCATAAATGTAACATCCTCGTCTCGAGCCGATTCAATTAGGCTTTGATTGGGAGTTGATTTTAGAAGGGGAAAGGAAGGAAAGGGAGGGTTTTAGTAAACCCTTCCCTTGTTTGTGAGTTTAAAAAAATGAGGGGAAGGAATTGGGGAATTTTACTAAATCCTTCAAAATTCTCTTTATTCTTAAAATTAAAGTTCTCCCAAATTGAGAGATTTGAGGGGGAAAATATTAAAAATTACTTATCTACCCTTAGCATTAAAATGTGAAAACTACATAAATGTGAATCATTTTTAAATGTGACAATATTAGAAAAGTCTCAAATGCCGACATAATTTATCGACGAAAAATATTTCGTCAAAAATAGTGATGAAATTTTTTATGAAAATCATTTACGTCAAAAAATTTCTGTCAAAACTAAAGACGAAATTAGAGAAGGAACCAGATTTAGCCATAATCATTGACATAAATTTTTTAAGAAAAAAAATTCAATCAAAATTATTGACAGAATCTAAATTTCATCAAAACTTTCAACGAAAATATTTCCATCAAAAATTTTGACGAAACACATTTCCAACCAAAAGTTTTGATGTTAAACAATTACGTCAAAATTTTTTACGGAAAATAATTCCATCAAAATTTTACGAAAAAAATATTTCCATCAAAATTTGTGACTAAAAGCATTTTTGTAAAAAAATTTGACAGAAAATATTTTTTGTCAATATTCTTTACGGAATCTAAATTTCGTCAAACTATTTAACAAAATAACATATTCATCGAAATTTTTGACGAAAAATATTTCCAACAAAATTATCAACGAAACACATTTCCATCAAACATTTTGATGGAAAAAAATTTCATCAAAATTATTTACATAATTTAAATTCCGTCGAAAGTTTTTGAAGGAAACATTTTCGTTAAAATTTTTGACGAAAAAAATGTCCTTCAAAATTTTAAATGAAACACATTTCCATCGAAATTTTTCGAAGAAAAATATTTCCGTCAAATTTTTTGATAAAAAACATTTCCATCAAAATTTTCACTGGAACACAATTTCTGTCAAGTTTTGACGAAACACATTTCTATGAAAAAAAATTGACAAAAAATAATTTCGACAAATTTTTTTACGGATAATATTTTCAGCAAAATTTTCAAATGAACACATTTACAACAAAAAATTTGCCAAAAATATTTACGTAAAATTTTTTTGAAATTTTTTTCGATGGAAATACGTAAAATTTGCCAAAAAAGTTTTTTACGGTATCTAAATTTCCTCGAATCATCTCCCTTCAAATTTTTGACAAAAAAACATATTCGTTCAACTTTTTTACGAAAAATATTTTCATCAAAATTATCAACGAAACACATTTCCATCAAACATTTTGATGGGAAAAAGTTTCATCAAAATTCTTTACATATTTAAATTCCGTCTAAAGTTTTTGACGGAAACATTTTTGTTAAACTTTTGGACAAAAAAAATTTCCTTCAAAATTTTTAGCGAAACACTTTTCCATCGAAAATTTTCGACGAAAAATATTTCCGTCAAGTTTTTTGATAAAAAACATTTCCATCACGATTTTCACCGGAACACATTTCTGTCAAGTTTTGACGAAACACATTTCTATGAAAAAAAATTGACGAAAAAAAATTTCGTCAAATTTTTTTACGGAAAATATTTTCAGCAAAATTTTCAACTGAACACATTTACAACAAAAAATTTGCCGAAAATATTTACATAAAATTTTTTGACGAAAAATATTTTTGAAAAATTTTTCGTTGGAAATTTGTTTTGCCAAAGTTTTTTACGGAATCTAAACTTCCTCGAATCATTTCCCTTCAAATTTTTGACCAAAAAACATATTCGTTGAAATTTTTTCCGAAAAATATTTTCATCAAAATTTTCAACAGAACACATTTCAATCAAAAAATTTTTATGGAAACTATTTTTGTAAAAAAATGTGATGAAAAACATTTGGCAAAAATTTTGGACGAAAAAAAAATTTCGTCAAAATTTATTACAGAATCTAAATTTCGTCGAAATTTTCGAACATATTTCCAAAGAAAATTTTTGACGAAAAATATTTTCGTAAATTTGTTTTAGGAAAAATATTTATGTAAACGATTTTGACGGAACACATTTTCATCGAAAATTTTGGAAGAAAAATGTTACGTCAAAAGTTTCGACGGAATTCTTTTTTTTTTTCAAAAACATTTAAGAAATTATTTTCGTCAAAACTTTTGACGGAAACAAAATTCCGTTGAAAAATTTGACAGAAAATTTATTTCTGTATAAAATTTCGACGGATAAAATTTTTTGTCTCCTTTCAACGAAAAGTATTCCAACGGAAAAATACTTTTTCGATGGAATTTTCGTCGTTTGCAACTCAGAAATTTCGTCGAAAATATGATCATTTTTAGTAGTGTGAAAAGTCCATAAATATTTTTGTTAGAAATTTTAAATTTAATTTTATTTGTAAACTAAAATAATTATTTTAATTTTCTAAAAGGGTTAAAAAGGTAAAAATATGTCATTAACCCTTAACTTGTCTCCCTTACCATTTTTTTAACTCCCAAACAAGGGAAGGAAATACCCTCCAATTTCCTTCCTTCCCTTCCTTTCCCTCCCTCCTCTTTGGATCCCCTTCCTTTCCTTCCCCTCCAAACTCCCAAATAAAGCCTTAATGTACATATGATACTAAAATATGCATCAGCGGAAGACTTAACATATAATCTTACATTAGCTTACGAAAAGACCAGCTAACTTGTTTTCTTTTCTTTAATCCATTTCACATTGTATATAATATTTCATAACTTCCTTCTAATTTATAATTCATTTCCTAAGCAGTCATCTTTCATTAGACGGAGACTAAAATCGGACAGTGTAATGGTTGTAAACCGTACAAATGGGGATTTAGAAATCCCACTCTCAAGGTTCCCTGATAAACAATTCATATAATCCATAATTTCAGAAATCTCAGATATCCATCAAAGATTAAATACCCATCCATGGGCTCATGCATAACTTGGCTCCTTGCCACTATATCTCACAGCATGCATAACCAACACATACATATAACTGAATACTACGTAATCATATAAACATGCGTGAATACACAAATGTACATGTATCAAAAAGGAAAACATGTACAAAACATATACATACCATATACAAAATAACGGATCAGATATCATGATCCCCAAAATAAATGGAATACTAAATCAACATAAAGTACTCCAAAATGACAGTAGCATACTGCTATGCAAAATCTGATCCACAACAACACCTCTAGCCACGGGTCGTATCCTTTCCCCATAAGGGCTCACCAGTGATCTGTACACCTGAAATGATGTCCCTAAACAGGGTAAAATAACAAATCTCAATAAGCTCCAGGTTTATAGAGAATTCTCCATATCCTAGGCACACTCTTGCATGAAAGTCAAATACAGAGTATACAGTGCATCATATAAACAAATATCATAACTGAACAGAGCATATACACATATCCTATCAGAGATGTACGCAGTCATTCCTAAGGGAGGATCCCAAGCGAAAATCAGCGCACGTGTTCCCAAGGAAGTACCCCAAGCGGACATCAGTGCACAATATAAATGGCCAAAAATCATTACATAAATCACATCAAAACAAAAAATGTATCATATTATCATATAGCTCTATATGAATGCATCTATACAAAGCATCAAACACAATCATACAATCCAACCATAGTCCACTAACCATGGTGGAGCACACAAGTAGGAGAAAACTCCTTAAACATAGAGCTTACCTCTTGAAGCTTTAACAATATCTTTACTTGTCACACGAGTCACTTATCTTCCTCCAAAAGAATCTAAAATTTCGAAATATCCCTAGGCATACCTAGAGAAAGAATTCAAAACAAAACTCAATAAAATGATGCAATGCCATGTAATTCTACAAGACACACACTTTATTAATTACTTTCTTTTACTTATCAATTCATATGCCAATATTATGCCATTCCCACAAGTCATAATCGATTTTCTTTTAACTTAACCATATTAGACCATGGGTGGGTGGTTCTTTGTTCAACAGATCCCCACATAATTCCACACATTTTCTTAGTCTTAGGATAGTCCAAAAAGGCCTTCAGAACACTCATTATTCCTCTTAGCACCTTAAATATTATTCTAGCACAGACCTCCTTTGAAAATGGCCAATATCACATATATGGCCCAAAGAAGGAACTTATTCATTTTTCCTTTTATCTAACCCACCCAAAGGTTTAAACTTCTAATCATATAGTCCTTAGACCATATAAGTGCTTACTAGCACAAACAATCACTCTTAAAACACACTTCTTTTATAAATGGCTAAGAGGCACATAAAGGAAATCATGCCAATTTCATGATTCCAATGCTTTAGTCCATCAAATTCAAGCTTATCACACACCTCTAATCCAAGATTTATTAACATATGTTTGATTTTCCAAGATTCCACAATTTAAGCACATAAGCCTCAAAGTGGCATTTTCACAACCAAGGAATTCTTTAACCATTTAACTCATACATTCTCTTATACATACATACATATACTCCAAAGCCTACATACATGTTCAACTTTAATTTGCATTTCAAGCCTCTAATTAGACCCTAAAGGCCGAAACCTAATTGGAGAGGTTTACAAGGGATTTCTTTTTTATACATTTCATTGCTCACTTAATTCACAACAACAACATAAAAACAACTCCCTACATGGTCTTTCACCTATATGACCAAAACCTAGGGTAGTTTGTTTATGAACCTTTTTACAAGCTTATACATAGTTAATTCCCATTGCACTCAACATCTTTAAATACTAGGAGTATAAAACACCATCTAGTTTCATGGACAACACTTCCTCACATATTTCTTTCTTCTTGGTTGAAACATGTATAATAGGAAACCATGGATTTTCTGAAGTTCTTATCACTTTAACTTGGTTTATTTTACTTGAAACTCATCACAAGACATATCTAAAAAAAACATAATACATCCATGATTTCATACATTCATAGTCAACCCAAAACACAAGAAAAACCTAAGTTTGAATTAAAGGAATCATCCATTACAAATAGATTTTCTCACCTTGGAAGCTTTCTAACTCTTCACAAGATTAATCTCCAAGCTTCAACTCAACTAGAATTCACCATCTACACCCTTTGATGAATAGTGATTGCAAGTTTCATGGAGGTAGAACAAAGGATTTAGAACCTTAAAAGATGATATAAAGATTGCACTTTTATCACAAGACCAAGGGCTTTCTTTTCTGTGAAGGAACCTAGACCTAAAAATGGCTAAATATACAAGGTGAAGAGCTTGCTTTCATTTTCATGGAGTTTCCTCCCTTCTCTGTTTTCTGCAATGCAAATAGGAAGACATGAATGCAAGTGGATCGTATTTCATGAGGAAGGAACTTCACTGACCTAGCTTTTTAATTAGTTGGTTTACTTACTTAAAAAAAAACTTATAAAAGTTACAAGTTAGTCCCTAGGTTTTAATCCCCTTCGGACTTAATTTTCACACTTAATTTGACTTAATCAATTTCATTTTTGATTTCTACCTGTAAATTTTACAACAGTGTATTTTACCAATAAAATCAGTATTCACGAAATTTTCGCGAGATGTGTCAAAACGCTCGAAATCAAATTCTAAACTCATATTTGACATTTATATTCTCAACATAAATCTATAATTAAAGATTTACCGGTTAGGGTCATTATATTCCAGTTTCGGCAAACCCTAAACCGCCACCACCACCGAAAAAAGGAGTTTCCGTGGACGTAAACCCTAATGTTCCAATTTGGCATGTTGCAGTTTAGGCGCGACATGTTCTAGAAGGATAAATCTTTGGTACCACTGTTATACCCAAGTGGGTATAACATTTTTCCAATTTTGAAAAAAAGTGCAATGTGGCGGGAAAAACAAATTTGAAAAGTGTTTAAATTTTTTCCAAAAGTGGAAAAATGTTGTACCCACTTGGGTACAACAATGGTACCAAAGATTTATCCGTTCTAGAGTTACGTCTGCCTAAAAGAAGAACTTTGTCTGCTGCTGCAAAGGAGTTGGAGGATGAACTCCAAGACCTCCGATGCAGAGTCAGCCAACTGGAGGATATGATTTTTTTCATTATTTTCGGAAATTTTGAAGCTCGACCAACATATTAGAGAGCTCTACCGACCACCGACCGGATCAGATCAAGAGTGAATAATGAATGTTTTGCATAATGTATATTTGTATTCCTCCGGTTAGTGTTGAAGTTTTGTATATTATATGTTTGTGTTCCTCCGATATGTTTCCTTGCAATTTGAAGCATATTCTGAAAATTGCAATTTTTCGCCTATTCTGTATTAAATCGAGTTACTTTATAGGGTCGGATGTGAGTTGAGTTGATAATGTTTTTGTTTAAACTCTCTCTTTTTATTTTTATTTTTTTAATTATGTGTCCCAAAAACTAAGGGGAGTGTATTGGATTAGGATTTTAAAAGATTTTTTTGAGCTAAAAATCTTATAGATTTTGAAAGACTATTTAGAATTGGAGAGATTTTAAAGATTTTTTTAAAAGACTTTTTTTACAATCAAGATTTCATAAGATTGGATTTTAAAGGATTTTAATAGAATTTATAAGATTTGAAAGGACAATATGAATTTATAAGATTTTAAAAAATCATATGAATTTTTAACAACCATTCAAAATTACAAGAGTCAATAAAAAAGGGAAAGGTTATACTTACAACTTATTTTTGTTTACAACATTTTACAACCATATCTTAATCATTGATTTTCGTCAATCAACGATTATCATTCATTGTAAATTAAATATTAATTAATGAGTTTGATTTGCGAAAATAATAACCATTGATTGACGGAAATCAACGGTTAAGATATGGTTGTAAAAAGTTGTAAATAAAAATAGGTTGTAAGTATAATCTTTCCCATAAAAAAATAACAAAGAAATGCAATGAAATTAATAAAAAAAATAAAATCTAATATAATTTTCTCAATCAGTAAAACATAATATAATTTTTAACAAACATTCAAATTACTAAATAACAGCTTTTCACATATCTAATGGGTTGAAAATTATCTTCTTCATTTGGTATCAAAGCTATGCATATATGATTATAAGACCCAATTTTTTTTAATTATAAAAATAATTCTAAATTTGCATATAGAACCTAATGTTCATGATAAAATTTGGTTTGGAATTTTTTTTAATTGATCTTGAAAATCTTGGGGTTTTTGTTTTACGTTATAAGAGTTTTCTAACCATATATCATATGCATATTTTCATTGAATATTCAAAGAAAATTTCGAATCTGAAATTTTGGGTTTAATTACATGAAAGTTCAGAAAATTTCTCAAATTTTTTTCAATCGATACATTGAAACCTTGAATTGCTTTAATGCTTTTGAGAAACAAACTTTTAGTTATTTATTGACACAAAAATTGTTTGAAATCGTCTCCTATAGTGAAGGAATTTCGTTCATCAATGTATTGTTACAAAATATAGGGTTCATATTATGAAAGTTTCAATCTTTCCTTAAATTGATATTGTTTCATTGATGTAAAACAAAAATTGGTTTGAGGGTTTTAGTTTCCCTGTTATTTTTTCACTGTTTTATGTTATTTTTAATACAAAAATCACACATTTTTGTGCCAAGAAAAACCGCGACCCATAGGTTGAAAAATCACTTTTTAAACTTCCAAAATTTCTCAAAAATGGCTCAAAAATGTTATTTTTGAGATAAATTATATTAAAATCTCATTGGTTTGTTGTTTTGTGATGAAAATCGCTAAAAAATCTGCCCTTTTTTTTTAGTTTTGAGGAAGCTCCCGTGGCGGAACCCAATTTCGAGCGATCAACCTGCCAAAGGAAGAAGAAAACACTGCAATAGAAGAATCTCAAGAAATCCTAGGGGTTAGGGTGTGATTGTGAGAGAGACATCCTATTTATATTTTTCACTAAAAAGTCTCACGAAATCCATACCAATAGAAAATCCATTAAAATTATCGGATTTTTGAATACCACGAGATTGTGATTCCATTGTTTAAAATTCTGATTGAATACCAACGGATTTGGACGGATTCTAAAATAATTCTTTAAAATCCTAATCGAATACCAACAGATTTTTTTGTCCAAAAACAATCCATTAAAATTCTTTGCTCAATCCAATACATCCCTTAAGTGCCCTGTTGGTTTTAGGTCTACTAAATCCATATAAGTTGGCACGAAAGATGAAACTAAACTTCATGCCTTTAAGGAACCTCAATATATATAGATATTTTTTAATTCAAGAAAATGTCATGTACAAGCAGACAACAACCACGTAATCAGATTGCTAAAATCTGGGATGCCATCTTCAGAAAAATAAAAACATCCTCGGAGGACCATTATGATTATTGCTCACTCTTAAACCCACAAGTAATATATTCGTGTGAACAAAATACAAAATGAAACGAAGTAGTAAGGATGTGTGGCATGTAGTCAGGGAAGCATTTAATTCCTAGCATCTCTATGACAATTCCTCCCTTAGGAAATAGGAAACCAGGATTGTAATGGTCAAGGGACTCATTTCAATAAAGATCCCAATACTTGTCAGCAACCTGGCCAATCCAAAGCCATGTTATTGTTGTTTTCTTTGGGCCTTTGGCCTTTGTGCTTCATAAAAAATATAAACCAGACTCAAAAAGGTCACATAAGCCTTACACATCTAGGATGAATTGTCAAAATGGATTAGAAGTCCTAAGGTGTTTGGGCTTCATACCCATTTAGGATTGAGGGACTAAGTTTTTTTATTTTAAAAATTAAAGAGGAATTGAGGGCAAGACTGAAGACCAGCCTTATAAAACTGGACTCCAATAACCAATGGAATGACAGATACGACAGATCTAAGACCATGGTTGCCTTCAAGGTTGCATTTAGGTGTGTAAATGGGTTAGGCCGACATACAGGGGCCTACGGCCTAGCCTATATTAAATCGGACTTGACCTAGTACAAATAGTAAAATAGAATAGGCATAGGTTTTCAAAAAAAACCTATTTAGAAAACAGGCCATAGGCTTTTTTGTGAATGTCAGGTCTATAAAACTACAGGCTAGCCTATATCATATTATTTATTTTAAATAAAATAAATAATTTTAATAATTTTGAATGGGTTAGAATATTGAACAATCAATTAGGGTTACTACTAATTAATTTCATCGTTAGATTGATTATGTTGATTCAACGGTTATATTTATTTCCATCTTTGTATGATTATAATTTCTCATACTTAATACTTTATATTTATTTCCACGGTTATGATTTTCCATATTTATTATGAATATTTAATGCTTTCACATTAAATATGGAGAATCATAACCATACAAAGATGAAAATAAATATAATCGATCTAACGGTGAAATTGATTGGTAGTAACCCTAATTAGTTATTACAAATTACAATAACCTACCCCATTTTGAATAATAAAGTAATATTATTTTACTTATTCTTTTAATTGTTGAATTTTTAATAGGCTTAAACAGGCTAATAGGCCTAGGCCAAGACTTTTATTTTTTAAATATAAGTCAGGTCAAACTCATAATTTGGGGCCTACATAGGCTAATAGGCCAGGCCAGATCCAATGATTTTTACACAGGCTTCGTCTATTTAAGACAAAGCCTAGCCTATTGTACTTGGTCAAACCAAGTTGACGAAAAGAATATGCAAATGTGAGTTCAGAGAAAGATTGCTTGGGATGGATGACTTAAAATTAAGGCTAATTAAGTGGTAGTCATTAATAGATGCCATAGCCTATATACCATTAGAAATCAAGACTCAAAGATTAGGAAGAAATTGGGCATTTGATCCATGCCATTGCCAATAAGTTTGGGATTCTTCAGGTCCTATTTAGCTTTAAACCACTTGTAGGAAAAAAAAAAAAAAAAGGAGGCAAAGATATGGCCTTATGTAATTTGTTAGATTTTTGGTTTTTTCCCCCTCAGATTGATAAAAAGTGGAAGGGAGGATAGCTGTTGGAATCACATATCAAAATTTAGACAAGACAAAGTGTTAGGCGAAGATTGTCCAACCAAGCTAATTACCCTGACAATTGATGGTAAACCCTGTAGCTACTACATCTTTTGAGTTGTGCATGATCAATATAATGACAAAGGGGGTTGATGCAGACCGAGATAGAGGCACCAAAAGAAATAATGTTACCATAAGGTAAAATATTTGTACTATAGCACTTTCCACATTACATCACTAAACTTAGTCACTTACATAATTTCTAACTCAACTAACTGAAGCTTTTATTAAAAGCACCTAAGTTGTACTCGCCATCTTTATTTACACAATGTGCTGTGGAATCACATTATTACTGCAATGGAACAAGATATCGGACTATATCTTGATACTTCAGAACTAGGTATTTTTTCCTATAATATAATCTACGTGAACTACCTTGCTACATATTAATTGGTTTGGATATGTATTTATGTGTCCTTTTGTCCATACTCCATAGTGTTTTGGGTGATAATGCAATCTTGAAATTACTTGTATGATTAATTTTTTTCATTATGCACTAAACAAAGCAGTTAAAGGTGATTTGATAAAGTTGTCTGCTTTAGGTATAAAAAGTTGAGATCAAATGCTTTTACCCCAAAGGAGAGCATTATCCAGTTCCGTACTTGTAAAACATTTTGCACTAAATTGATAAGAAACGCTTCATATATCTAGAGAACTCTTGTGGTTGTACTTTTCATTTTATGGCAACAAAAGGGCCAAAGTTAATGGGTGTTGTACCGTTGAGAGCTGCAAGCCCAATATGTACCTTTGGAAGGGGTAAAGGTTACTATAGGGGTATCTTTGCCAGTAAAAGTAAAGACTAAGCTAGATAATGACATCCCAAATATAGTATAAGTGTGGGAGGGGGAGGGGGTGTTGAGTTGCACTGTAGGCTCATGAAATTGGCAGGGTAACGGCACATAGAGATCAGATCTCTTGCTTGGTGATGGAGGGGTTATGTATAGGGGGAGAGGATGTCTTGCTCGCATGGGAGGGCGAGCCAGGTCAACTCTCCTTGGAAAGTGTCAAAGACGCTTGGTATTGTTGCTGCAACACCTTTTACGGTTCCTGCTATGTTGGTGGCAGTCGATGCTGCTGTACCTGTGAAGGGGAAACATCTATTTTGGGGGTCTGGGAGAGCTACCAAAGGAAGGAAGCATCCCAACATAGGACATTTTGGTGTTTTACATTAGAGAATCTGTCATGTGGGGACAAAAAAGAGGCATGGTTGGTAAGCTCTAGTCAGTAAGGCTGACGTGGATAAGTGGAAGGGGATTGAGTCTGTCTTAATGAGCCATCCAGAACAGGTGTTATCCACATAAATTTAGAAAACTTGTCCAGAATATATACTCTTTGAATATATGGGAATAATAAGTGTTATATATTTAAAGTTTAAACGCACAGAACAGTTTCGTTTGTGTATTTTCCATGAGAATTATTGATTGCCAAGCTAGTGCATAGAACAAAGCGTCTTTCAAAGTTGGGAGCTAACGGCTGCCACCTTGGTGTAATTGACTTACATTTCCAAATAATGTTCAAACCATAATAGAAAAGGACAACCGCCAACCAATTATCTGAGTTTGGATTTTATTTATTTATTTTCATGGTTTTGTTAATTAGTCCACCAAGCAAGAAAGTTCTACGCAGATTTTACAGCTAAAATCTGAAGATCTTCTATATTTATGACTTCAACTTTCCTTCCTATATTATGATATGCTTTGAAGGTGAACTTATTACTTGGTTAGTAATAGCACTATTTAGGGTACCAAGCATCATTCTTACAATTTGGAAAGTAATACTAGTCTCATAATATTATGTAATCACAAATAATCAAAATTGCCATGGACAATGCACATAGCTAAGTTAAAGGAGGATGAGATTTAAGTTGAGATTGTAAGTTCAATCCTGTAACCAAAAAAGAAATAGCTAACAGCTAGTTTTAAGGGGCCGTTTGGTACACGGATTTTTTTTCGGATTCTCCGAAAATTGAAATTTTTAAAATTTTAAATTTTCAGATATTATCGTAAACTAGATGTAAAATTCATATTTTTGAAAATCGAGATTTCCGGACAAATAAAAATTTCTCCTGTACCAAACGCCCCGTAAGTATTCTAACCAAACATTCTACACAGGTGGCAGTTTGTGCGTTTTAACTATGTATTGTAACACTAGCTTTACTCTTAATATGAAATATCGCTGTTAAGGGCATTGCATGGGATATCAACATCAGAGGTACAGAGAGGGTAAATATGACTTGGTGACTTTGGTTTGCACATACTTTGTGGACACCTTATAAAAAATCACAAGTTAGGAAATAGCTTTAAATTGCTGCATCATCATGTCATATGTGACTTCCATATTTTAAGTCACAAGTTCTATACATCTCTCTATCCATCCTCCTCTTTCTCTCTCTCTCTCTAACCTTCCTAGTATGAGAAGGTAGTTCTGACAGACATGGTGCAATCAAAGAAATTCAGAGGTGTCAGGCAACGCCATTGGGGCTCTTGGGTCTCTGAGATTCGTCACCCATTATTGTATTTACATCAAACTAACTCAGACTTTTATTTATTTGCTTGTTTTCCTTCTCCATAAACTTTAGAAAAGTACTACTCTCTGATTTTTATTTGCTTGTTTGTGTATGCATATTTCTTAGACGGGAAACTTTTTGTTTACAAATTCTTATAAAATATATTATGCATGACCAGTCATACTTGGTGTAATTTGTAAAAAAAGTTTGTAAACGGATCATTTCTCTTATTAGATTTTGATATATTGCTTAAGAGTTATTTGTTGTATCTTATATTAAACGTGAGAGTTCTTTTTTGAATCAAAGCATACCATAGCTTTGTGTCAAGTCAATGTAACTAGTTTGTTTTGATGGAATTACAAGGCAACATAATAATAAGAAGAAAAAAAATGTATATAGATTATTGAATGTGAAAATTTTAGTTATGGTTTATGCCTTTATGGTGTTTGAATAGGAAAAGGAGGGTGTGGCTTGGAACATTTGAAACTGCTGAAGAAGCAGCTAGAGCATATGATGAGGCAGCAATTTTGATGAATGGTAGAAACGCCAAAACAAACTTTCCAATTGCAGATAATCAAATGGGAAATCAAAGTTCTACTTCATCCTCATCCTCTTCCTCTTCCACAACATTTTCTTCAATTCTCAGTGCAAAGCTCAGGAAGTGCTGCAAGTCCCCTTCACCTTCCCTCACTTGCTTAAGGCTTGACACAGAGAATTCCCATTTTGGGGTGTGGCAGAAGCGAGCAGGGCCTCGTTCTGAATCAAACTGGATTATGATGGTTGAGTTGGAAAGGAAGAATCTTGGAGCTTCTGATTCAAAATTATCAGTGCCAGAGAAGGTAAAACCAGAAGAAAGCAAACGGTTGGATGAGGAGCAAAAGATTGCCTTGCAGATGATAGAAGAACTTCTGAATAGGAATTAAACTCAATGCTTTCATTTTCACGTGGGGCTCTCATTAAAGGAGTTTCAGAGTCCTATGTAGTCCTTTTCGTTGCGTTTTATTTGTTTGTTTGTCCTAAGTAGGAGTGAGCTATATTTATTTTATGAGGATGTGGTGTGCGTATGTTTGTTTACCACTTATGTTTAACTGCCTATACCTTTCGTTAAATTTTATGTTCCCTGTAAGAAGTATCTAGTTAACTAATTTGGAATTAAGCTACAGTTCCACACTTCCATATCCATGCATGAATTATGTAAAGAATCTTGGGATACACCACCCAAAAAACTAGCTCAAAGGGTGAGAGTGTCCAAGGCCTTATAAACTCCACATTAGTTGCTCTTCAACCAATGTGGGACTATATATCTTAACACGCTCCCTCACGCAAGAGCCCTCTTGGCTTGAAGCGTGTATTATATATCTCAACAAATTCTACTCATGATTTCAATGAAGAGAAAAATTATAAATAAACTGGATTTTGATGTTTCGTTAAGTCTCATTCTCATGAAGCATCTTGGTTCAGCTTTTGCTCACATTATCAAGATATACCAGAAGATGATTTCTAAATTTCTAAATGTCCCCTACTTGCTATGATATAGATAAGGGTCAATTGTATGCAACTTTACTTTTACATGTTTTACATTATGTACCGATGGTGGTACATAGATGTGTCCCATGGAGAGTGAAGTATGTTAATATAAGGGTGCTCATAATGACAATGATAGAGACCAAAGCACTGTAGAGACTTCCCATGGTGTGCATAAAAGGAGGGAGTGTGTGAGTGACTAGGTAACTCTCGATTGTGGCAGAGTAACAACGTGAGTTCGTTGGAGAGAAGCCGCCCCTATTCCATGGTGAATGAGGGTATTTAGAGAGGAGGAGGCCCTCTCTAGAGTGGGAGCCCCTAAAATGGGTCCGTCCCTGTCTTACTAAGCCTTGTCTTGTCAAGGAGACAAGATATTCTGCCATCTGTCGGTGCATAAAGACAGCAATGCAGGGGAAAGATAATATCTCAATAATGAGTCTCTATGACTTGTCATGGGTGTCTTTTAAAAGATTTTAGATGTAAGTTTTAAGAGTGGACCTAACTGGTGGGATTGTAGAGTGCGCTAGCCAGAACACATTACATTTTTAACATTCTGAAAAGAAAAAATGAAATCTCACTGCAGGAATGCAAAAGAGCTTTATTGTGTGTGATATCTAACGGGGGCGTGATCATTTTACTAACAACTCTTTCCATACATTGTAAAAATGCTAAGACGACAAGAATGTTTATGACTTCATCATAGATGTCAACGTATTAGATATTATCTCTAGGTTTCTATAAAGATATGGACTTTTTCTTCTTCGACTTCTCTACTTATTTTTTATTTTTTTTGGTAATACTTCTCTACTTAATTCTGTTGGGGAGTTGGATCAGTTTTTTTTATAGAAAAGTACTCATTTGATCTGTTTGTACAAATACTACTTTTATGTGGAACTCTTAAATTAATTACATCTTCAACTACAAATTATGTTAGCTTTTCCATTGTTTGGGTTATTTCTGTATAAGATTTGAGACATCTGTGGATGAATCAAAACTACGAAACTTGCAAATCTTACTATACCTTATCCTGATTTTTTGAGGGGAAATAATTATCTCGTTGCATAAGATCATTATCTCATGTAACAGAAACAAAATAGTGGAGGTTATTATTTTATTTTTTCTTTAAAAAATAATGAATCCTACTATCTTATCTCTGTTACATGAGATAATTATCTCATGCAACATGAGATAAATAGATCCCTTTATTGAATTAGAAACTTATCAATGCATCTAACAAATAGTAGAGGCATGTAAATGATATGGCATAAAGTAAAGAAACATTGGTAATTGAAGTAGAAAAATTCTATCCTTGTTGATTAAATTATCAATAACAAAACTTATGCTAATTTCGTTGGGTATGACAGCCTATGATGCATGGACACGGACACGGGATATGACACGACACGACACGCCGATACGTTAATTCTAAAAAATGTTATATTTGGACACGTTGGGACACGTTTAGATATTAAATAAAAATTTTAATATATATAATATGATTTATATTTAATACATATAAGAATCCATAATAAGTCATATAACCAATCAAATATTTAAATTTCATAACTTAAATATAAATATAAATAATTTTTCGTACTTTGTTAATTTTTAATGTCAAATTTTATAACAGAAAAAAATTAATTTATAAATTATTTCTTTTATATTTAGTTAACAAAATAAAAAAAAATAAAAAAAACGTGTCCGAGCGTGTCCCCAAATATTGACTAGGTGTCCCTAAATATTGACCACGTGTTCTGTCGGAACGTGTCGAAGAGTTGACCGCGTGTCCCCAAATGTTGACCGCATGTAGAACGCGTGTCCGAGCGTGCCGGAACGTGTCCGTGTCGGACCCGACACGCAAATTTTACAAAGATGACAGCCATCTTGTTCTGTAGACGGCAAAGGCATTGACAGAAACATGAACAGTTTGAAATGGTAATGATCTTCAGTTCTACGTTAAAAATCTTTAAAACATTGCTAAAAAAATTAAGAATGATGCATATAAGCAAAATGAACAATTTAATACCTCAGATCTGTAACGTGGTGTGGTTGGTGTAGGCATTTGATCCTGATTTATACAAGGCAATATGGTTCCCGCATTTTTCATATTAATTGAAGTCACTCACACATTGGATTTATGGTATGACGTTGAAGCTTGGAAAAGGAAAATGGAAAATCAATTCATCTTTATTCTTTAAAGGGTGTAATACTGAAGTATTCCATTCCTGAATTGAAATATATGAATTTGGGAGTATCAAACCCCATGTGGTAGAGAATTATAGGTTCTTTAGGCCAGGGCATTTTTGTCTCTAACAAGGACATGGAAGATTAAAATTGACTTCAAGTGGGGACTTTAGACAGCTGATGCAACTCCTAGTTGGTTTGTCACATCCATTGTATGAGCTGTTCTCCATATGGTAGCTAGCAATTTATTTGAAGCTAATGGGAGGGAGTGAAAGCAAGGTTGGAGCAATTTATTTGAAGCTAACGGGAGGGAGTGAAAGTAGGGTTGATAAAAATGAGCCGACCTCTGTAATTTGTCAAAAATGAGTTGGGTTGGTAAAAATGAGATGTCAACCTGAGCCAATACGTGAGTCGAACGGGCCAGCTCGCGGGTTGATATTTTTTTATTTATAAAAAAATATAAAATATAATACAGAATAATATTTCTGCAGTTACTGCAGATAATTATTTGCATTTACTCTCAAAACGATGTCGTTTTGGAATTGAAAAATTAAATAATTATAATTATAAAGACTATAATAACTCTGAAATAAATTAAAATTACAAAAATATCATGATTTCCGCCTCAAAAGGACGTCGTACTAGGCTTACTGCAGATAACTTATCTGCAGTAACTGCAGAAAAAAGCGAGCCCAATATAATATACAAAAATAGACAAAACCCATACATGTTGTCAACGTTTTTCTTCCCTCTCTAAACCTAAGTCCCTAATCTTCTCACGTCCCTGCCATTTTTATATTGTTAGGCTGTGCTGACTCTGTTTGGTTCAAATATCTTACCCACTTAGTAGCAAGTGGTTCTTATTGTTTATTGATGTTAGTGCAAATTTGTAGTGAAGAAAATTTGAAACTAGAATATTTTGCTTTTATTTCTCATTTTGTAACCTTTTGTTTAAGCTGATGGAAGCCACATAGCTGGTGCATTAATATTACATGTTCATTTAAATAGGCTGAAAATGAGCCAACCCGCGAGCTATTTTTTCAAGCCAACCCTAACCCGATTTTTTTTCCGGGTTGCATGAGGGTCGAGCCGGGTCGAGCCTGGTTGGTCCGTTTTGCCAACCCTAAGTGAAAGCAAGGTTGGAGTTCTCGGAAGTAATGTTATAAAAATCGAATCCATCCGGTCGAGTCGACTAAAAAATCGGTGACTCGGTTATGTAATTAGTCCGATTTTCATATTAGACCGGACATGTTATAGACTGTTGTGACCCGGTGCGACATGACTGGTTTTTGTAAAAACGGATGACCCGACCTGGTTCATAAAAAAAAAAATTGGTTTGTTATCGTCAATTGATGCCTTTCTTTTTTTCACTCTCAGACAAATGATTTGTTTTCTTTTGAAATATTTGAGTGATCTGTAGCTTATTAACTTACATAGATTATGTACCTACAACACTAATATTATCTTAGTTATGCAATATGCAGAGAGTTTTGATTTGATTTAAAGTTAGAGATGTCGTTTACTAAACCTGAAATACCAGTATCACAAGTATTATATGTTTTATCTTTTGTTGGACAATGATATATAATTTATTATTTTTCATATTACAATATTTAAAATTGGTATCATTTTTTTACAGATATTTGAGTATATTTATAGTTTTTTAATATAAATTATAGATTTACATATAATGATCGGATCATAAATTTAAAATAATGAGTCACTGATTGAGCTAATATCTTAACGAGATCAACAACCGAGTCAGATTTTATATCATTGCTCGGAAGATGCAAGTATACTAGTCAAGTGAGGTCATCTTTATCTTTCCCAGTTACACAGCTTCAACATGCTAGCGGTGTTAAATGATTATGCCTAGATAAGCCTTAGAATGCCTTATCTTTTTTTTTTTTATTGTGTATAAAAAAGTTTAAGCAGAATTAGACACCGGTATCCTATTAAGATCAGGGAAGACCCCAACCTCTTTAAGAATTTCTGGAAGGAATTACGTATCACCCATCAACAAAGTCCTCACATCGGCCAGTAGAATTTGAACCCACACCCTTGAGAGGTATGAACCAAACCCTTAGTCAACTGTACCCATCTTTATTGGCCTTAATGCCTTATGTTGGGGACAATGACCATATTGTCACTTTTTGGACAAAATTTTACCTGAATGCCAAGCCTGAAATTTTTTTTGCCAAAATGCCACGTCACAATCTCGCTGGTCTGACAAGCGGGATTAGACTGGACACGTGTCAGCGTCTGAATGGTTAACCATTCTCGCTGGGCTGCCCAGCTAGAATGACAGAATGCTGACACGTGGCAAAAGTACAGGCATTCTCTGGATGTCTGAACTTTTGCCACGTGTCAGCATTCTGTCATTCTAGCTGGGCAGCCCAACAAGAATGGTTAACCATTCAGATGCTGACACGTGTCCAGTCCAATCCCGCTTGTCAGACCAGCGGGATTGTGACATGGCATTTTGGCAAAAAAATTTCCAGACATGGCAATAAGATAAATTTTCATTAAAGGAGTGGCACAATGATCAATGTTCCCCTTATGTTGTGCTTCCTTTTGAAAGCTCGTTATTGCTTATCATTCCATAATGATTTTTAATTTCTCATGAAACTGATAAGGCTAGCTATGCAATACATATCAATATATCATAGCATCTCAAGTGCTTGTAATTGCTAGGTAGCTGTTGGCTAGGTTTTAAAGTACAGAAACACATGTCGCATCACAATCACATGCTACTTCAAGTGTAAAGTAAACGCAAGGATTTTTTTTTTTTACTAAGGGGAGTTGGGATATTGGGTTTTGGCCCGTCAATGTCATTTTGAAGGCCTCTTGACCTTGCAATTGCAATATTTATAATGTTTGAGCGAAATAATTTTTTGATCAAATATTTTATTTAAATAATACATAACGACGTGTTAGAATGAGAGACGTATTAAAACAAAACATAATAAGTATCGCGTCCTGTGCAATCTTTTTAGCAAATCAATCATTAAACTGGGACGCGTTACTCTTACAACCGCGTCCCCTGCAAAATCATATATAAAGGATGCCACTAACAACCAACCGGCAACCGCGTTCCAAAAGCAAACATCTTATCAAAGTTGAGATATAACAAAAGCACACAGATGATGGATAAAAGCAAACATCACATCAGAAGTGCAACTCATTAAGAGATTTTTTTTTTAAATGGATATAACTTTTTTTTATATCGACAAATAGACATGATTTAAAACCACTCATCTGTCTGTTTGATTGTGTTCTGGTTATTTTATTCTTAAAACTGTTTTGTAAAATAGTTATGGAAACAGTTGTTTTTTAATTTTTTTTATTTTTGAAAGTTAAAAACCAAAACAGAAAACAAAAACAACTCAGACATGTTCTCTAAATTTGATTCTAAAAACAAAAAAATAGTTATAGTTTTCAAAACCATTTTTGACAAAATAGACCTTACCAAACGAGTTTTTTAATTTTTTAATTCTAAAAACTAAAAAACTGTTTTTAAAAACAACAATCAAACGGAACCAAAATTAGGTATAATTTTGTAAGCGCGCATCACAACGATACTGATTTTATAATTAAGCAACATCAGATTGAAATAATAATAAAGGGAAAAATGTGTATAATTTTAAATGATGTAAAATTGTGTCATTTTCAGAGAGAGAAAGAGATAGATTAAGAAGGGGAGAGAGTTGACAAAAAAATAAAGGTGTGGGTCTCACCTCTTTGTGAGAGTGAAAAGATGTAAGTTGTGTAATTTTAAATGATAGACACTTTTCCCAATAATAAAATAAAGAAAGTGAAGTGAGGTGTAATGTACCTGATCAAATGCACAGAGCTTCTTGCCAATTCTTCAAGTTGTTCAGTTTCTTCTATTCGAGGTTCTTTTTGGAGTATCATGTGTGAGCACGTGCGATTAATAACTCAATCATATAAATAATGGGTTTTCATTTTATCCTTTAACATAAAACAACAAACTTTCCTACTCTCACAACATTTTGTGGGGTCCACATTTTTTAAAACAAAAAAATAAATAAAAAATTAAGACACGCAAAATGAATCTCTATAACATTACACAATCACTTTTCCTACAACATAACTTTTATAAAACCCGTAAATAATTGAATCCTATCTTAATCGTAAGTTGATTCATGAATCAATTAGGATTAAATGATTAAGTGTGATTAGTTTTATTTCAGATTAAATTTTCCAAAAATTATTACTTTTGATGATGGATTAATTCTTTGATTTTATTATATCGTTTTTTTTTTCATACATTCTTAATCATTGTGATCATTTTCTCTATCCTTTATCATAGTTACCTAATTATATAGCTGGGATGGTTTAACTTTTTTTTTTTTGAAAAAAAAAACAGAGTAAAAAGTTTATTTTCAAATATTAAAATATTTAACAAAGCTTACATTAATATTTATAAATTATATATAATGAGTTGCAGCTCTGATGTGATGTTTGCTTTTGGAACGCCATTCATTGTTAGCTACGTCCTTTGTATATGATTTTGCATGAGACGCGGCTGTGAAAGTAACGCATCTCAATCCAATAATTGACGTGCCAAAAGCATTGCACAGGACGCGATACTCATTGTGTCATGTCTTAATACGTTCTCCACCCTAATGCGTCGTTATACATTATTTAAATAAAACGTTTGATCAAGAAATTATTTCGGTCAAATATTATAAATATTGCATTACCAAGATCAAAAGGCCCATTTTGAATAAGCCAAAATTTACGAGCAAAGTTTGCTTAACATAAAATTTGGTATATCATAGACTAGATAATAGGGCTTAAACCTTAAATTTATTAATTTTTTACATAATTTCTTATTCGAAAAATGTGACAAAACTCTATGTTAAGAAGCCGAAAATCGCCACCCAGGTATTAGACTTAATTGTTTCGGGTCCTTACATGTTGATTATAAAACAAAATATCCACATCACATGCACATATTTTCCGATAACAGGAATTAGCTCTTCCCATTTGCTATTTAATGAGAGGATTTAAATTAAGGATTTAAATCATTCATGGATAAATTAAGGGCTATTTTCTTTTTTCTTTTTTGGCAACTGATCCTAATTACCTCTTTGAGGCGAATTAGAATTCCCGATATCTCTATGGGTTAGACTCTTTGAGCCGTCTATGGGACTAATTCAGAGTTCGGGTGCGAGTCCAAGGATTACGGTACTTATGCTCCTCCTCAGATGGTGTTGGTGGGATTCGAACCGAAGTCCTCTCCCACCACTCAGTTCCCATGCTACCAACTGAGTCACCACACTTGGGTAGGGCTATTTTCTTTTATCACTCTCTATCTCAAAAAGATTTTATCATTTTTAAGTAATAATAGAAAAGGTTTTATAAGAGTTATGTTGTAGGAAAAGTGATTGTGTTATGTTATAGAGATTCGTTTTGCGTGCCAGAGTTTTTTTTTTTTTTTTTGCTGCGGGCCCCACAAAATGTTGTGTGTAGAAAAATTTTTGTGGTCATGTTAAATGATAGATGATAAACCCTAATAGAAAACTCAAAATGACGTGCTCTGTGCTATACTGGTTGCTTGTTATTAAAGGAACATTTCCTATCATGTTAAACGAGTGTTAATGATATGGTTCAGGGGAATCTGAAGTCAATAACTTCAAATTTTTGAACCATCAAAATCTTTTAATGGATAAAAGGGAAAATAAAAGCAATATTTTAAGTGATGGAATGGGAATGGCAAAAATATTATTTTTCCAACAAAAATAAATACACATTTATCACGTAACAAATATCTATTAACGGATGGAAACTCAAATAATTATTTGTAATTTTTTAAACGATAATAAGAATGAGTTGGAGTAAAATAAAAATAATAATTAGAGTGAAATTTAAAAATAAATTAAGGAATAAAAAATGTTTGATAAAAGGAAAGGCATGAGAATATCTAAGACCATATTTAACACAATTTGTTAAAGTAAAAAACTACTTTTATACTAAAGTTAAACAATAAAATTAAAAACATAATTATATAAAGAGAAAAAATATTTATCTTCTAAAGAATGTTCATTGTAATTAAAATTAATATTTTTATTTAAAATTTTAATTAAAAAAAATCTCTCACTTTCTCTCCTCATAATTTTTATTGTATATCTTTTTCTTTTATTTAAAATGAAAAAAAGAGATAATTTTATGTCATTTAAAAGAACAAACATTAATCTTATACATAGTCATTATGATAGTTAAAAAAAAGGCTTTGTTAATCATGCAATAGAAGAGAACTCTCTCATGCAATAGAAATAGTCATATGAGGGACCCATCCATTATAGAAAAAGAATAAAAAAATAAAAAAAATAACACGAAAATCGATATATGTGTAGGAGAAAAAAATTATCTCCTATAACATAAGAGCATATTTTCCCTTAAAAAAAACTATTGTTAGAATAAATTAATCGGATAAAGAATCAAATTAATAAATACAAATTTAAAATGAGAGTGAAATTAAAAATAATTATAAAAATTATAAAAGCTAATATATATCTTTAGAAAAAAAAACTTACAACTTCACAAATTTTGTATATTTACGATTTTTTTTTTATATCCTCCTACAACCATATCTTAATACCGTTGATTTCTAACAATCAACGGTTATCATTTATTGTTAATTAATAATTAATTAATAAGTTTAATTTGCGAAAATAATAACGATTGATTGACGAAAATCAACAATGTTAATATATGATTGTAAGAAATTATAAAAAAAAAAATTGTAACTATAAGTTTCCTGTACTTTACGACAATAGTTTTTTTTTTTTTTGTAGATCATAATTATAACTTTTGTAAAAACATGTTTCATGAAAAAAGAAGTTAAAAATAAAACTTAAAGAGAATCAGTTTGATTTCACAGAAGGAGGAGGCGAGGCTGAGACTATGATACTTGCGGTCCTGTTTGCCAACGTTGAGGGTAATATCCTCATCGAACGGTGCGTTCAGATCCCTTTCTTCTTATTTCCAATTTTCTCTCGATTTTGTATTGTACCTACCAATTTCCCATTTTTCTTATTCTTTTATTAATAATATCCTTTCATTGTTATCTGCTAATATTGATTTGTTTTTTCTGATAATGTTGCTGTTGCCTGTTTGAAATTCTGTTTTTTTCCTGAGACAATTTGAGAATACAACCTTTTATAATTGCACGTTTCAAGTTTGAACCGCTTTAATGTAGTAGCAATTAACTAATGGATTTGCTTTTATGATAATATGACCACATAAAATTTCCTACACACACAACATTTTGTGGGACCCGCATGTTTTGAAGAGAGAAAAAAAAAACTACGACACGCAAAACGAATCTCTATAACATTACACAATCATTTTTTTCTACAACATAACTCTTATAAAACCCTTAACTAATAAAGGTTATATTTATTTCGTTTAAAATGAGATAACTCATCTTCCTACACATGTAATAAAAGCAGATCGCACCTTTATTTTTTTTGTTCTCTTCAATCATTTGTGGTTCCCTCTTATAATTTTATTTTATTAACGTAAGATAACTTATCTACAACAACATAAGAAAAAGATTTCCCATTAACTAATTTCATGAGACGATTACAATCTTTGTGAGTGGTTTAAAGCCTTAATCTCGAGAGTCAACCTGAATAGACACGAAATGATAAAATGATTGGAATATTAAAAAAAAACCCACATATTTATTCATTTTGATAATCTCTTTTGATGCTATCTTGCTAGCATGAAGAGGGGTTAGTTAATTTCATACCCAAAAATGATAACTAAACTACTTGGGAAATTAGAAAACCACATAACAGATGCCTCACTTTCTATTACATGATTGAATTGAAATGTTACTCAAAACTAATTGTCTAGTTCAAGAAACTTTCAGACACTGACAAAAGCATTTTATTAAAGCTTCCAATTGCTCTTCAGATTGAGAGCAGGAAAAAAAAAAGTGCAATCTGATGGTATAAGGCGCCTACTCTGCACCAGGTTCATGGTAGGGTCACATGGAGAGAACACTAACCATTGTGCCAAGGCTCTCATTCTTGGTTATGATTGCCGAACATTTTTTTGTGTGGTCTTTTTGTTTTCAACTTGAATTTCTAACTTTATCATTATCAAATTGTGTATTGAGATAAAGTCAGTGGCTTTATGAATTGCAGGTTTCATGGAGTTCCTGCAGAGGAACGCCTACACTGGCGTTCTTTCTTGGTTAAACTAGGAGCTGACAATCTTAAGGGTGTAAAAAATGAAGAGCTCCTAGTTGCTTGCCACAAGTGAGTATACCATTCTCTCATGTATATGTGATGTTTGTATATACACCTTACCTAGATAAATTGCTTTATCTAAGAGTGTCCTATAGCAGTATCTGATTCTGAACCAGTGAGGGGGAATTGAACTTTGGTTACTTGGAATGTAGCAGACTAGGAAAATTATCTGAATCATTATCAATAAAAATTATGATGGACTCTCTGCAGTTTGCCTTTTGTATTTTTTTTTTTAGTGGAAGAAGATGAGAACAAACTGAATAACATTAGTTACTAGAATATTTCAGATAGTGCAATCATTAATGGACAAAAATGGAAATGAATTATAGAAGTGGAATCTATTCTAAACCACCAACATGCAAACTTGTTCCATGAATTTTAACAGTTTAGATTACTAGAGCCATCAAAATCAGGAGTTTGAGTTGATGCGAGTTTCTCTATAATTTTCTCTTTTTCTTCACACCAACTATTGTTCATTCACATTCCTTCGTTTGAGCAAATTATTTGTCTCATTCGTATGTGATGATACAGTTTTTTTTTTGGGGTACATAATGATAGAGTATTTTACTTATACATTTTGTCTCTATCAGGTCCGTTTACATTGTATACACAGTGCTTGGGGATGTCAGCATATATGTTGTCGGGAAGGACGAGTATGATGAACTTGCTTGTACGTATTCATTGAACCAATAATTTATATTTGATGATGGTAAAATGAAAGTAAAGAAATGAATCATCTCAGACTGTTGATGCTTTAGTATGGAATTACACCAATATTTCATATTTGCTAATGATAAAATAAAACCAAAGAAATGAGTCATCTCAGCTGTAGATGCTTGAAAGTGGATATGCTCACTTGTTTTGAGATTGAAGTACTGGCTAAGGGTTGTTGGTTCATAACTTCTTGGTCTTTTGTGGTGGTGAAGGTGATGTTTGGATAATGTGGTTAGAGAGACTAGTTCTTGTCTTGACATGAAAATTTTCAACTGATTACACCAGTAGAATAGTACTTACTAGTAAGTGGGGAACATACAGATGTATGTGCATTAGAAATAAAAGACTATCTCTGAGAAAAAAGATTGCAAAAATCGAGGTAATAGAGGCAGTTAAGAGAAATAATAATGGAGATAATGGTGAAGTAAAATAAGGGGTGTTGAGCCAATGAGCTCATAGTTTGCGTGCAACTGACCGCGATATTTACAGTGAGTGTTATGCTTGACGTCATGGGTTGTATCCTTACCCTTCCCTTTCCCAGTCCTAATAGACCTCCTATGTAATGAGTTAGAACTCCAGAAATCAACACTGAAAAATTATAGAAATTCAAAACAGAATTTGTACTAGTGGTAAGGGAAATCTCGATACAGCAGATTGAATTCAATAAAGAACCAAAAATTACAATGGAAATGAAAAAAGAAGAAGATAACTTCAGAGCAAACCAGAGATTGCTCTAAATCTCTCCCAAGTCCCAAAATAATCCAAAATCCCAGCCTTGTTCCCATTCTTTTCCTTCTTCTATTTATACTAATAATTTCCTTGCATGCTAGTGCTGTGTACTACGCGTGACTCCCCTTCCTTGCGTCTAACAGAATTGACCTTCCACCCCTATTCTCCCCCTAACTGCCTTGGTGACTCAACATAAGTGCCTTAAGTGGCTGATTCTCTACATTTCTTTCCAAAATGCACCTTAAAAGCCCAGCACAGCTGGTAGATAGCTGGGTTCCTTAAGCATGCTGACAGGGGTTCGATTCCTGGCCGTGCGTATGGAAAAGGCTTTGTTGGGAGAGGTTTACCCACTTAATCACTTAATGTGATCTCCCGCCTCGAAAGGATTAATCTTTGGCTGTCGGCTGAAGGATACCTTGAGAAACCAAAAAAAAAAGGGGATGTGGAGAGAGGAAATGTAGTTTAATTATTTGGAAAATATTAATATATTATAATTTAAATTTTATATTTCCTTGTGTAACCTTTTTTTCTTTATTAGTTTGTTAACAAACATTTAGATCAAGGACTGTTTTGGAAATTTTGGAACCAAAGTAAAGATGTGAAATTTCCTCCATGTTCTCTTTATTAATAGTAGAGATATTAGCTATTGCTGGATACTGATGTGGTTTCAGAAGTATTACATTACTTTTTAATAAGTGATGTAGTAAGAAAAACTAGCAATTAAGTAAACTGGTAAGGGATATATCTTGGAATGTAAGCTTTGTGGGCACTTTTGTCTGATTCACCAAGAAAAAGAAAAATATAACTTAAGAAAAAAAGGTTATTTTGTCCATAGTGACATTTGACAGCATTCACATCCTTAACAATGTCAAACTTATTGTTATTTCACCAAGGGCTAGAAAAATGTATAGTTCAAGAGCTGTCAAGCACTTTACATCTATAGTACTGTTTACCAATGCTTTCTTTTTCTCCAGTGTCAGAAGTAATCATTGTCATAACCTCAGCTGTGAAGGATGTATGTGGGAAGCCCCCTTCTGAGCGCCGTTTCCTTGATAAGTATGGAAGAATTTGCTTGTGTTTGGATGAAATTGTATGGAAGGTGAGGAAACATGTCGGACAATGTCTACTAAAAATGAGAGCTAAAATTTTGAAATTTTTTCTCAGTTTACTTAATCTGCTTGCCTCTGAGACACATCAATTGATGGCATTCACGTGGTATATGTCATCATATGTCTCTAGTTAGTGTAAATGTTGCTATTTGATGCCTTCCATTTTCAACGAGGACCATAAGATCGGACATTTTCTCCTGCTATGCACGTGTGAAGTAATGCTCCTCTTATGAACATATAAGAATTAATGTGAACTAGAGCAAGAAAAAACTTCACAATACTACTAAAAAAAGAGACGGATTTTCCCTATATTTTGATGCAAAACTTAAATCTTTTTGTTCTCTGCTCACTACACCCACCACTGATCCAAACTTTATCTTTATCAACTTCTGTACTTCTGTGTTCCATTGTTGCAAGGAGAAATTTGTTCTTGACACTTTGCTTGACGTTTTTCCTTTGTATCTTTTGAAGGGATATTTGGAAAATACTGAAAAAGATAGAATCAAAAGACTGTTAAGGTTAAAGCCTCCAACTGAGTTCTGAATGAGAAGTTCAGAGCCAGTCTTTATACAATCAACAATCTGAGTCGTATATTGAGTATCTTGTAACTGGGAATTGGCAAGGCACTGAAGTTTCTACAGGATATCTGAGATTCTCTTCCTTAGTCTGGTGTAGGTGAGGATTTTGCTGGGCCAATAATTTTTTTAACCTTCTCAATTTGAAACATTTTTATTTTGTAGAGTCCCCGTTATTGATTGTATTCCACCTAGTGCAATTTTTTCTTTCATTCTTTCTTGGTTTGCTCTTCTTAAGTACTTTTTTGTTGGATGAGTCTTGTTTTTTGTTCCTAAGATGATAATTATCCCCAGATGATGGGTGCTTATTGCTAGTAGACGCTTTTCTGAAAATGCATTAATGATGATTGATAAACATAATAAACTATAGTTTGTAAGTGCATAAGTTTTGTATGTGCTTCTTTCAGCATGTTAATATCAAATGGTTATGTACTGAAGCTTTTCCAGGATTCACTGCCCAGGTTATGAATCTCTTAAAATTGGGATCCGGGACATTGGTGGGGAACAATGATCAAAATGTCGTTCATCAAGTTTTTTATTCAAATGTCATGCGAACAGTGTTATTTTCCAATATGCCATGTGGACAAGTTCGCTGGGTACTGTAACGAACTCGGTTTGCTGACATGTCATGTTTCTAGTGGACACCAAGTACCAAGTTCGCTACTTGGGGTAGCGAACTTAATTGGAATGCATAATTTTTATGTATTGCAACCAAGTTCGCTACCTCATGTAGTAAACTTGGTATCCACCAGAAACGTGACACATCAGCAAACTGAGTTCGCTACAGTGTCCAGCGAACTTGCCCACGTGGCATATTGGGAAATAACACTATTCGCGTGGCATTTTGGTCACTTTTCCCATTGGTGGAGACTGGAGACACAGGGCTAGGGTGAATGATGGTCCCTTAACAATCTCATGTTATAGAAAATAAAATTATCTCTAATATACATATAAAAGTATGTGGGATTCATATAGGGTCAAGTGAAGAGAATATAGACAAAAAAAAAAGGTTTTACACATTTTCATATATATATATATATACGGAAATATAGTTCTCCTGTCACAGTACTAGAAGTTTTTTCACAGCTGACTCATCGAGAAACGTGCAATGCTTTTTTGTATTTTTTTTTCCTTGTAATGAAACGGGACCCACATAATTTTGTTTCAGTAACTGGAGAGGAGAAATTTTGCTGTTGCATGAGAAGTGATAACCCCATATATATATGAGGAGAGATATTCTCACTACCAAAATTTTTCACTACTAACTTACTACCTATCTAATCATCATTAGATTAATATTTTCTCTCTCTTCAAAAACTTTTTAATATTCTCTCTCTTTGATCCAATGATGATGTGATGGATAGTAAGTTAATAGTAAGAATTTTTTGTAATTAGTATATCCTTACTCTCTATATATATAGGAAATAAATTTATCTCCGAGAAAGATTAAACCCTTTAACAATTTAAGATGCTATTTACTGTTTTCTTTGTACCAGCTGATTGTTGTTCCTTGAAATTTGAGATATTTAACATTTATTTAAAGGGAAATAATATTTTCGTATTGTATAAGATTGATCTCTCGTGTTAAACTCACATCGAAAATAGGCTCTTTTTTTCTTTTTTCTTTTAAAAAAATTGTTGTGCTCTACTTTATTTGTTTCTCAACGTGATAGAACTTCTCTCTTATTACATAAGAGAAATAATCTCCTTATTTAAAAGGGAAAAATATGTGTCATTTTAAAGGATGTAAAGTAAATTATGTTATTTTAAGTGAGAGAAGAGATAGATAAAGGGAAATAGAGAGTGGACAAAAAAAATAAAGGTTTGAGACTCATCTCTTTATGAGAGTAAAATGACACAAGTTATGTCATTTAAAAGGACAAATATTATTCCCTATCTAAAATGTTGTTTGCTGGTTTCTTTAGTTTGCCCTTTTCTCGAATTTTTTCACAAAATTTCCTGACTCTTTCGTTGAAGACATCATGGCATTCCAATTGTGCTTATGATATTTTTGACATCCTCGTTTTCAAATGTTCTGCTTAATCCATTTCGTAATCGAATCTGTCTGTTTAAACTGCTTTTATACATATTTTTCTTGATAAACCAAAAGGGATCTTTTGATTACATTCAAAAGAATACAAAATAAAAATGGTTGCAAGTTACTTTCAATATTTAAGTATTGAAAGAGAGAAATTTAAAGTTGTATATATCAAAGGGTTAAACTATTTTACATTGACCAGTAAGACTGCAACGACGTGGATTGCGAGCGAGGAGTACTAGGCTGTAAATTAATACACGCGTTTGGCGAGGCCAAATAAAAGAATACTTTCCTCAACCACACAAAAATAACTTTCTAAACACGTGGCTCACATTTTGGTTTCAGGCTTATATATAAGAATATATTTTATTTGAACTCAATTTTAATGTTATCACTTAGTATGATCAACACATAAATAAATGAAGAGGTTAATCAAATCAATACACGTTTCATTTCAATATAAGCATTTTGGAATTAGTTTTTAAGCAATTATCAAATAAATTATACTCATTTTTTTATAAAACATGATCATTTTAAAATATTAAAGTAGAAAAGCATATAATTAAGCAAATCAAATAAAAAAAAATTCGAGTTAATTAATTAAAAAACTTACTATGTCAATTTTTTTTTTTTTTTTTTGAGAAAAAAGGAAATAAAGACAAAGCACAGATCTAGTCAAACGGGCCAAGTAACACCCCTAAGATCATTCCACAAGACCCTAGTACAACCTTGAGAAATAGGCTCAATACTATATAAATAGCGAAAAATCTTTCTTTTTTTAAATAACACAACTTGTGTCATTTCACTTTTATAAAGAGGTGAAACTAATATTTTTTTTTTTTATCCACTCTCTCTTCCTCACGATATATCTCTTTTTCTTACTTAAAATGACACAATTTTAAATCCTTTAAAATGACACATATTTTTCTCATATAAATATACATAAAATAAGATTGGAAAGAATAGGCTCAATATATTGAACACGATTAGTTTCATGCCAATACCCAGGCAGGGAACAGAAAGAACTTAAATATAAATTGTTACTCAACCAAAATAAGAAATAAATATTAAAATTATCTTTTTTGTGAAAAAATATTAAAACTATCTAATATTGAACACAGTACTATTAGTTGTATGTCAGAATCCACCTTAATTATACATGATAACAATGTTTTATTAAAGTAAATTGTTTATGCAGTTTTCTTGTAATAAAATTTTAATAACTGTATAAGTAACAGTATAAAATATATTAATAAGATTTTGTGACAAAAAAAAAATCATCTTAATGATTACTTTGCATATTCCATGTATAACTCATCTAAATTATGTTAGAATTAAGTGTGAATAATTATACTTTATGAATAAGAAATTGGAAAAGATATGTCTTTTCAACTTAGAGATCTGCACATTAAAACTATAATTGTTCATATTCTATAAATATAAATGTCGAGAGGCGTTTATGCCATGAATATAACAAGTGATTGGTCCATCACTTGTTTTAAAAAAAATAAAAAAATTGATGTCTCACAATAGAAAAAAACCAATATCTTATTACATAAAAAAACGATTTCCCTTCAAAAAATTATCATCTTCTCCTTTCTAGTTAAAGATTCAAATTTCATATGATTTGTTCTATGATTATTCAATCAACTTTATTTTAGATTTCCTACTCAGCAACGTTACTAGTTCTATTGCGAGCCCAATTCATAGTGAATATTGAGTATGACTCTCGTTCAAAATAAAACTATAAAGTATGTATTTTAAGAAATATATAAGTATAATTTTTTTTTCTTCATAAAATATGGTAATTGATCTGGATAAAATATGATAAGCTCATTAAAGGTCCACGTACATATGGACAAGACTCAAAACCCTTAAAGCCCAGTATAAGGCGCGATGACTCGCATCACGCATAAGCATGGCGCGATGACACCATCGCGTACCAAACCGCCTATTAACATAACTTCAGAGATAAGAAAGCCAACACTGGAACTAATAAAGCTTCACCGTGTCATTGAGCAAATAAACAGAGGACAACACCAGTTTGCTACTACTCTATCAAGGTAACCACCTGACATTAAGAGATAAAGCTATAGATACACTAGTTGAAAATGCAGCCCTTGAACTGCCAATCAAAAGCCAAACTGTCTTCCCAAGGCGGCATCAGAATTACTATATAAACACAGGGTACATGTTCAAGTATGACAATCTAATTCAGTAAAAATACACATAATCAACTACAACCTCAAGCCCAGAAAGTTGATCATCTTAAAGGCCTTCTCCATCAACAGTATATGATTAGGTCCAGTACACATTGGCCAGCCCATTCTGTATTTGATCTCGTCAATAATAATTAGAAATTTCGCAATTTATGAGCATAGGCACAAGGAAGTAGCTAGAGACAGAGTAAGCATAAGCAGTTAAAGACCACCCTAGATTTTTACTAAAAAAAAAAAAAAGACCAACCTAGAAATTTATGAGCATAGGCACAAGGAAGTAGCTAGAGACAGAGAAAGTATAAGTAGTTAAAGACCAACCTAACCTTGTCCTTGGCTCTTTGCTATATAATAAATAAAACCCGTGAAAGTGAGATGTTCCTCCTTCTTTCTCAAAGTACAAAACAGGGTTTGCAACTCTCCGGCAAAAGAATGAAATTTCCGACTTTAATCCTCACATTTTTCATCATAGCTTCCTTCTCACAAGCAACACCAATAGCCACTAAGCCTCAAGCCAACGAATCTTTCAAACCGAACCAAACCCAGTTGCAGCAGCAGGTAACAAATTTTCATAAACCCTCTTCTCTTTACTTTTTGAAATAATCCAAATGAGGAACACCCTCTAAGTCAAAACATTAAAAAAATTTAGCTTTCCGTTAGTGAACCTTTTAAAGAACATAGATAGATTAAAGGGTACTCATATATTCTCAACTGAATCATTTTCAGATCTTTTTGCATATGAAATTAAAGTATGATATGGTATATGCATCTTGCAGAAAGAGGGTAGCTCCTGCACTTACACGCTCACCATAAAGACTAGCTGCAGTTCTCCCTCATATACAACAGATCGTATCAGTATTTCATTTGGAGACGCTTATGGCTATCAGGTTCCTTCTGTTCTGTCAAGATTCATCCATAGTCATAGATAGATCTATCTCTTGCTCTTAAAATTTTTATGCACAAATCAAATTAACCTAATGAAAAATAATATGCGCCGATTATACTTATTACTACTTTATACTAAATTAATTATAGTTGATTTCTGTTAATCTAACTGTTATAATTTATTAAAAATTAATGAGTGTGACTAAATAAATTATAATTGTTAAATTAATAAAAATTAATTGTAATTAATTTAGTAAGGGCCTATTTAGATTAGCTTTTTTTTCTCTTTCAAAAGTTGTTTTTTTAAGAGAAAAAAGCACTTATCACTTTAAGACCCTGTTTGAATCCTCTCTTTTTTAAACTAGAACCTAGAAGTTACTTATAAGTTAAAGCTAAAAAAAAGAGCTTAAAAAAAAGTTTTGTTTGGTAATCACATAAAAAAGTTTTAGCTTAAAAATTACTTAAAACACATATTTCAAGAAAATTATCTCTCTCTTTAGAATTTTTCATTTTAAAAAAAACACACAATTTAAAAAAAACATATAAGAGTTTAAAAAAAAAAACTCCTCCTAAAAGCTTTTAGTTTTCAGTTTTTTTTTTCATTATAAAAAAAAACTTTTCATTATAAGAGCTTTTCTCAAAATCTGTTTGGCCTAACTTATGCTTATAAGTAGATTCTAGTTTAAAAATAAAGAGAATCCAAACAGGCACTAAGTTTGTTTGGATGATTGCTTTAAAAAAAAACATAAGTCACGAAAAACAGTTAAAAACCTGCTTTTTTTTTTTTTTAGAAGTTAAAAATTGTAGCTTCTACAAAAAAAGAAGTCAAAAGTCAAATATTTTTTTCTAAAATTAAATCTTTTTATTAAAATATAAATAGTTTTAATTTTTATTAAAAGCACTTTTAAAATAAAGAACAGATAAAAATTAATTTTTCTAAAATTCCAAACAAACGGCTCTAAGAGTCGTAAAATAACTTCTTCCCAATAATATATGGTGGATAACTGATATGGTTTGTGATTTTGGTGGTTGGATAATTAGGTTTATGTTCCAAGACTTGATGACCCTTCTTCAGGAACATTCGAGCGGTGCTCTACGGATACGTTTGAGATATACGGACCATGTACATACCAAATCTGCTACCTATACCTATACAGGACAGGGTACGATGGTTGGATACCAGATAAAGTGACCGTACATGGTTATAACTCCAAGCCTGTTACATTTTACTACAACACTTTAATTCCTTATGGTGTTTGGTATGGTTTTGATTATTGTCGTGGTTATGCTTCTTCTGCTACAGCAGTAGTGTAGTCGACTTTCTTAGCCCCAAGAAAAAATCAAGTAAAATAAGTGAACCATGTTATGTGGGTTCTCAATGTAATGGACCTTCTACAATCCATTTTTTATATGGGTTTTCTTTATGTCTCTAGGCTTTACTATCTACGTCCCACATTACTATGTGATATATTCGATTTGAAAGACTGGTTATTTTTGTCCATATACCAAGGCTTGTTTGTGGTTATTAGATCTTGTTGAGATATATAATCTCACCCTTTGAGCTAGCTTTTGGGTGGTGTATCCCAAAGTTCTTTACATGGTATCAGAGTCTCGCTCTCTTCCCCACTTTCTCTTGTGGAGTTTCTTAGCACAGGTAGGCTGGGCCTGTTGCATTCTCCACGCTTCAAGCCTAAAGGTCTCTTGCGTAAGGGGACGTGTTGAGATATATAGTCTCACCTTGGTTGTATGGACAACTAATATAAAGAGATCTTTTTTATTTTGTGAAGTCCACTTTGTGTGAAAGTAACTTCGAGGAAGATTGAAAATTCAAATGATATGTAAAACGGGTTATTTTAAAAAGCTATTTGCTTCTATGTTTAGGTGGATGGTGACTCGGGCAATGGATTATTTTCATCTTTTTTATCATGTCATAAAATTAAAAAAAAAAAAAGGTTATACTTACAACTTTTTTTTTTTACAACCTCTTATAACCATATTTAAACACCGTTGATTTTCGTCAATCAACGGTTATGATTTTCGCAAATTAAACTCATTAATTAATTATTAATTCATAATAAATGATAACTGTTGATTGGCGGAAATCAATGGTATTAAGATATGATTGTAAGAAGTTGTAAAAAAAAAGTTGTAAGTATAACCTTCGTCAATTAAAAAAAAAAAAATGTTCACCAAAAAAAAAAAGGAAGAAAAAATGTTACGTATGTCCGTCGAATAATATGGACTTATTTTATGCATTGGGCTGATAATGGGTTTGGTTGATTTTAGGTAAAATTAAAACTTTAATTGTTGTGTAACGTGGGGGGTTAGGTTAGATTGGGCTTTGGGAAAAAAATTCTATTAATTTAAACCAACTTAACCCAATCACATTCAACTTTTTTTTTGGAGTTGGGTGATCGAATTATTATTTTATGTTTTAAAAGATTGTAATTAATTAAGATATTAGTATAATTGTTAATTCCTTGGGCTTTGCTCATCCCATTAATTGACCAACAATCACATGGGTTATTGACTTATTTCTAGCCTCTCTTGGGCTAGTATTTCTAATTTAATATTAAATTAAGATCATTGATTCCAGATTTATCATATAAAACAAACAAATATGGATGCGTAAACTAATTGATATAAAGTTGAGATAGAAAATTAAAGCGGAACCAATCGTCATAGGCTCATAGCCATAGGCGCATAGCCATGTTCAAAATCACGGGATTGAAGTAAAAATTACTTTGTTACACCTGTAAATGAACCGGACTTGCCGCACTTCTAACTCTTGATAATTCATTTAAGAAGAAAGTCTCTTTTGTATCTAACAAAAAAAATATGATTCTCACTTTCGTCTCTTATAAAAAAAAGTCAATTTTTGATTATTTTATAATGTTAGTTCTTTGAAAATATGGTCTCTCAGAAATTCAATGAAAACTTAATTTAATCTCTAAAAAGGGACTACTATGGATTTTTTTTATAAGGGACAAAATTGAGGATCATATTTTTTTTAGGGACCTAAAAGAGGCTTTACTCTTCATTTTATTTTTTTCGATAAACTAAGTGTATTTTCCACGGGAGGCAATCTTATTCGGGACGAGTACAGGAATAGTGTTTTAAATCCCTCCCAAAAATAGTACTGGGGAGAATTGTTCTCACCACCATCGCTCAACTCCCATACACCGACTGCTACCATTATTTGGTGTGATAATTCATTTTTATGTAATATCTTTCATATCATTTTACTAAAAATTTACAAAATTTCATTCAAATCTTATAAATGAATGTTAGCAAATCATCTTATAAAAGGGTTTTACTTTTCCTCCGGCAGTTGGAAAGAAAGTAATTTTTCTATTGAGACAAAAAAAGGAACCCACCAGATTTAAAAAAAAAATAATACAAAAATCGAAATGAGAAGAGCAGAATATAAGCAAATTCCTGTATCATAAAAAAATATTTTTGATAATTTAGTTATATTTATCTTATGTTGCATAAGATAAATAAGCTTCCTGCACACACAAAGTGGAGATGAGTCTCACATTTATCTTTTCTCTTTCCTCTTACATGTGAGTCTCACTTGTAATTTTATTTTTATAATATGAGACAATCATTTTACTACAACATAGCATAAATATAACCTTTTTTATTACACTGAAATTATCCTTCTATTGGTATAGGACCGACCAAGTTTATTTTCTTTCCGATGGAAAGATAAGAAAACGTGCTTTGAATTTAAAGTAGTGGATTTTTTTTTGTTTCAATCAAAGTTAGCAATCTTTTAATCTATTACTTAAGTTTATTATTGAGTATTGAGTCTAAATGAAGCAGCAAAGGTACGTACGTACAGAAGAAGACGTAGGGATGTGGGCAAAAGCATCGTCTTATTAATATTCCGCAAAAATTTCTTCTCTTCAAAACATATCTGAAAAGTTTTATCATACTAGAGAAGTCAAACGTGTCACCTGAATTGACGTATTTAGTCCCGTCAACAATATTGACGCGACTTGTGTCCATGTCAGCAAAGTGAAGCAGTTTCATGCCACGTGGCTTGAGATTGTTAAGTCCCGTCACATAAGTTGATGGTACTAATCGCGTCAAATAACAAAAAACAAAAGAACCTACTCCCATTATGTACGTTGACGGAACCCAATCCACCGACGCAAAAAGACAAAGAACCATACCGCGTGGAATCTCAAATAGAATAAAAGCGAAAACAAAGTACACATGTGAATAAAAAGGAAAGCAAAGTACCAGGGAATCCAAAATAGTTTCACCCGTGAATAAAAAGCATAGCAAGTATACTCACAAGCGTGGTAATGAAATAGTAAATACACATGTGAAATTTTTTTTGAGACATACGAAGCCCACATTTTGTATATATATACCCCCTTAGTCGTTCATTGGATTGTTCATTGGAGTATTGTGAATGTGTTTTTTTTTTTTTTTTTACTTTGTGTTTGTACTTTGTAGTCATTATTTTCTTATTTTGGGTTCGCATTTTAATTTATATTTTATTTGCATAAAAATACTATTGCAATTGATCAATTTCATGCGTTCGTATATTATCATGTAGTAAAAGTATAGGTGCAGGCGGTTTAAGCTTCGAAGGGGAAAAAAGAGCAATGTATATTGTCCAAGGCATGTCTGTTGTGGATCTGTAAGGGAAGATCCGTCAGAAGTTGATGCTGCAACAAAAGCAAGTAATATCTTGAGTTATGTGTAGAGTCTCGTGTGGAAACCACAAATATGCAGGTATTGAAATATCTAATGATGAGGACGTAGATGTTTTTCTTACAACATTCGTCGAAAATAATACATCTCAATTTGTTGAGTTATACGTCGATATTGAGACATCAGAGGATCTATCAATACCGATTCGTGGGTTGGATCTTAATAGTCAGTCACATTATGTATTATCGTCTGTTCCGCAGCCCACACAATCAACCGTTGCACATGGAGAAGAAAGCGACTATATGGTAGATGTTGAACCTGACATGGAAGAAGTAGACGACGATGAAGATACTTTGTTGGCAAATGACCATGATCAGAATGATAGCGATGCAGGTGATGAACATTGCGATAATCCCGTTGAATTTGAAATTGGTATCCCTATGTCCAATATCCCAGTTGTTCCACCACCATCAGGTTAGTTAGTGAGTTGTGTTAATAATTTTTAATTTTTTATTAGTTACCACGTTTTCGCATCTCCCCATTATGTTTGTATATGCAGATGTGACACCATTTTGGAATGCCATTCCACACTACGAGGCTGTTAATTATGATTATCCGAACGAAGACATACTGGATGTCGAAGGATTAGGTCATGGTCCGTGGACAAGAGGAGAGGAAATGTATGTGAAACAAGAGTTCGGGTCCAAATGAGATATCCAAGATACCATAAAACATTACCACATGAAGGAACATCAAGGAACATAAAGGGAATGTAAAACATACCGGTAATCGTCTCATGCGAGCCGCGTGCAAAAAACCTGCACGCATCAGGTGGTGCTGTAAATCCAGGGGCATGTCATTTGGGTTGTGTGCATCTTTGTTGCCCCTACCCTCTGAGGCTCACCTCACCCTCAGGGACTTCAAATGTCCCTCGTTCCACACGACTTGCGATCTGTGTGACTACTGCACAACGTGATCGAGTACGCCCCACTCTTTGGGACCAGAGTCAATGCGGGGGTGCTGATCAGCCATGTAACCAATACAAATTTACAAATAAATTAATAGTTAAATATTATTAAAACAATAATTAAAACACTAATGAATAAACTAATTATTTTCTAAACGTCTTTCTATTGTAGCCTTTCTTTAATTAACATTATTCTTTACGTAAAACACTAAATATAATTACTTTTTCATCATTATATTACTAATTATTTATTTTACTAAATAGATTTCTATCGTAGGACACCCTAAATTATAATTAATATTTAATTATTTCTATACTAATTCAAAGTTTCATAATTCAGTTTACCAAAAAAAAAGTTTCATAAATCATTTTTATTATTTAGTTAAAAGAATAACTATAATTACTAAGTAATTATTGCATTACTAATTAATTATTTTAGTAAATAGTTTTCTATCCTAGGGTTAATATTTAATTAAAAAACTAATTGTATACTAATTTTAATTATTATTTTATTATTTAATTACTACTTCATTATTTTCTATCATATGATACCCTAAATTATAATTAATATTTAATCATTTCTATACTAATTCAAAGTTTCATAATTCAGTTTACCAAAAAAAAAAAAAAATTCATAAATCATTTTTATTATTTAGTTAAAACAATAATTATAATTACTAAGTAATTATTGTAGATACAAGGTATGTCTTGATGATAACAAAATGGCATCAACAAAAAGAGAAGAGCTTTGATCAAGAGCAAAAAGCATCAACCATATGTGGATATTGAAGATGTATGATGTAGCCACACAAGAAGAGTGATGTCATATCAAAGTGACAAGATCATTGGATCAAGAGCAACAAGGAACAATTAGAAGAGCAACACCAAGATCAAAGACAACTAACCATGGACAACATCTAAGAGAAGCTCAATATCATAACCATGGTAAAAAATGATCAAAACCAACAAAGTGTCAAACATTGTCATATTCAACAAGTCAAAGCATCAAGTACAAGTAAAGATCCAAGACATAAAGCTAAGTCTAAAATCATATTTGAAATATATGTTTAGGACTTAGAATATATGTGAGGGTACATGGTAGGTTGCATTACATGAGCTCAAAGTTTTTCTCAAAGTAAACGTGTTTTTCAAATTACATAATCATAATCTTTATATACTTGAAAGAAATTTGAAAAATCCAAGAAAAAGATCTTTGCCATGTTTTATAACTTCAAAAAATATTTATCAAGTCAAGATCTTTCACAGAAAGTGGTTGGAAGCAAGCTAGGACACATTTGAACCTAAAATTTGTTGCTTAATTTTGTTGCTGCCTTCCATACAATTTTTCGTATCTAATATGATGGATTTGGATCTTGTGTTCTTCATAAAAGTTGTAGATCTTTCTTTTATCTTCCCAACGAGACCAAGATCACATCAATCCGACAAGTATAACTCAAGTTAGCCTAAAATACGAAATATTGTTCTTGCTATGAATAAAGTATTAGAATACCTGATGCAGTATTCGAATACCTGATGAAGTATTCGAATACCACACAAAAAGTATTCGAATACTTACTGGGCAGAAAGCCTATAACGAGTATAAATGAAGTATTCGAATACCACACGAAAAGTATTCAAATACTTACTGGGCAGAATGCATAAAACGGCTATAAACGGCTAGTTTCAATGGAAACACTATAAATACATTTCTTATGTCCCTAAAACGTAGAGATCACCATTCCTACACATCATAAGAATGATTTGAGAGCTTCTACACTATCATTTGCATATTCTTTCATATCTTTCAAAGATCAAATATATTTGAGCTCATATCTTGAAAATCCATATACCCAAAGTGCTTCAAGTTGTATATCCACACTTTGAGAGTGTATATTCATTTTCTAATATTTCCCTTCTTGTATTCTTGAGTTGAAAGGGTTGTGAGATCCATTGTTTGAGAGGTAGCCAAATACCTAAGTAAATTTGGAGTGAATTGTAAGGTTACCAAGTACCCGTAAACTTGGAGATTGAAAGGTATCCAAGAACCCGAAATCTTAGAAGATTGTAAAGGTTTGTCAAGCACCCGTGAAGCTTGACCATTAGTGAAAGAGTTGATCGAACGGCTTCAGTATGGACGTATGTCACAAGTGGTGGTGACCGAACCAGGATATATTGTGTTAGCCATTCTCTAACCTCTAAACTCTTTATTTCTAGCACTTTAATTGCTTCTTTGATATCTTGTATGTGCTAGTATAAGTTCTATAATTGTGATATATTATATATTATAGATTGTCTGAATGTATTGATTAGCTTTCCACATATCAAAGTTTGCTTGAAATGATTATTTAGAAACTAGAAGGGGGCTTTTGCGAAAATTTTGTAATACTCAATTCACCCCCTCCTTGAGTATGGAAGCCAATTCCTAACAATTATTGCATTACTAATTAAATATTTTAGTATATAGTTTTCTATCCTAGAATTAATATTTAATTAAAATACTAGTTATATTCTAATTTTAATTATTATTTTATTATTTAATTACTACTTCATTATTTTCTATCATAGGATACCGTAAATTGTAATTAATATTTAATCATTTCTATACTAATTCAACGTTTCAAAATTCAGTTTACCAAAAAATAAAACCAAAAGTTTCATAAATCATTTTTATTTTTTAGTTAAAAGAGTAATTATAATTACTAAGTAATTATTGCACTACTAATTAATTATTTTAGTAAATAGTTTTCTATCCTAGGGTTAATATTTAATTAAAATACTAATTATATACTAATTATAATTACTATTATTTTATTTAATTTCTACTTCATTATTTTCTATCATAGGGTACCCTAAATTATATTTAATATTTAATCATTTCTATAGTAATTCAAAGTTTCATAATTCAGTTTACCAAAAAACAAAAAGTTTCATAAATCTTTTTTAGTATTTAGTTAAAACAATAATTATAATTACTAAGTAATTATTGCATTACTACTTAATTGTTTTAGTAAATAATTTTCTATCCTAGGGTTAATATTTAATTAAAATACAAATTATATACTAATTATAATTATAATTTTATTATTTAATTGCTACTTCATTATTTTCTATCATAGGGTACCCTAAATTATAATTAATATTTAATCATTTCTATACTAATACAAAGTTTCATAATTCAGTTTACCAAAAAAAAAAAAGTTTCATAAATCATTTTTATTATTTAGTTGAAAGAATAATTATAATTACTAAGTAATTATTGCATTACTAATAATTATTTTAGTAAATAGTTTTCTATCCTATGGTTAATATTTAATTAAAATACTAATTATAATTACTATTATTTTATTTAATTACTATTTCATTATTTTCTATCACAAGGTACCCTAAATTATAATTAATATTTAATTATTTCTATACTAATTCAACGTTTCATAATTCAGTTTACCAACAAAAAAAAGTTTCATAAAACATTTTTATTATTTAGTTAAAACAATAATAATAATTACTAAGTAATTATTGCATTTATAATTAATTACTTTAGTAAATAATTTTCTACCCTAGGGCTAATATTGCAATTAAAATACTAATTATAATTATTATTTTATTATTTAATTTCTACTTCTTTATTTTCTATCATTGGGTACCCTAAATTATAATTAATATTTAATCATTTTTATACTAATTCAAAGTTTCATAATTCAGTTTACCAAAAAAAAAAAAAAGAGTTTCATAAATCATTTTTATTATTTAGTTAAAACACTAATTATAATTACTAAGTAATTATTGCATTTCTAATTAATTATTTTAGTAATTATTTTTCTATCCGAGGGTTAATATTTAATTAAAATACTAATTATAATTATTATTTTATTATTTTATTACTACTTCATTATTTTCTTTCATAGGGTAGCCTAAATTATAATTAATATTTAATTATTTCTATACTAATTCAAAGTTTCATAATTAAGTTTACCAAAAAAAAAATTCATAAATCGTATTTATTATTTAGTTAAAACACTAATTATTATTACTAAGTAATTATCGCATTACTAATTAATTCTTTTAGTAAAAGATTTTCTATCGTAGGGTTAATATTTAATTAAAATACTAATTATAATATTTTTATTATTTAATTATTACTTCATTATTTTCTTAAATATGTTTTCTATCCTAGGCTTTCTTTAATTACAATTTTTATTTACTTCAAGCACTTATTATAATTATTATTTAACTATTGCATTACTAATTAATTGCCAAACTAAATAGGTTTCTATACTATGGTACCCTAATTTATATTTAATATTTAATTAAAACATTAATTATATACTAATTATAATTATAACTATTTAATAATTTAATTACTACTTAATAATATTATTTCTATCTTAGGGTATATTTACTATTTAATTAAAAATACATTCTACACTAGGAATTTATTAAAAGAAAATTTAACCCAGAGTTTTTATTATATTCTACAATAGGGTTTTGTTGTTATATCAAATAATGTAATAACTAATAACTAAAATAAATAACAAAATTTAAAAGACGATTACAAAAAAAAAAACACTACAACATACCTGGGTAGCATAGGGAGAAATTTGAGAGAGAGAGGGGGAGGAATTTTAGAGAGAAAGTGTGCAAAAACGAAAAGCATAGAGAGAAGGTGGTGAAGCGTGTATAAGAGAAGAGACTCGTCAATATATATGACGCGAAGTAGACGATGGTGATGTCGTTACTTTGTGTGACGTGATTACATATCGTCAATTTATTTGACGCGAGTGGTGCCGTCAATTCGTGGGACAGGACTCTACCGGATCATGCCATGTCGCATGTAACTCCTCCACTTTGTTGATGTGGACACAAGTCGCGTCAGTATAATTGACGGGACTAAATGCGTCAAGTCAGGTGACGAGTTTGACTACTTATGACAAAACTTTTCAGATGTGCTTTGAACAGGAATTTTTTTTTGCAAAATGTTAGTAGTACGGTGCTTTTGCCTAGGGATGTGCATTTGATTCATGTGCTTACTGTGAAAACAAGGTCTTCGTTTCCATAAGCCATGTGTTTTCCAACTAGATTGTGTGGAGTTTAATTTTCCACAACCCCATAATATGTATCGATTGATGCACCCAACTAACATTATTAGCAGAGTAAACTAATATCTTAATTGTTAGCAATAAACTTGGAATGTAAGTTGTTTTATTTTATCAATTAAGGGAAGCCAAATTATCATCTAAAATCTGCTTCCAAGTACACTAGTACTGCTGCTATAGCCCTTATATATAGAGGAAGAAATTGGGGTACATAACATAGACATTGAGGGTGAGAAAAACTTGTCATGTGGCTCAAGAGCACTACAATGTTTAATACAATGGTCAGGATCTCAGAGTGTCTCATTTTACCATTTTCACATTCTGTTTTGATTTTAACACAATATATCTGTCATTATGTGTTGCAATGACTTATTTGATGATCAAGTGTGATTCGTTTATATAAAGTTCTTCCCTATTATTAATGAAGACTTATTATGTAAAATGATAATTTCATGCAGGAGCTTTTCTTCACCGTGTTAATGATTCTGAATGTGGTTACTCCCGGATTGGGTATCACACCAACTTTCAATGTGTTACAATATGGAGCAGTTGGAGATGGAAAAACCAACGATTCCCCAGTAAATTAATTATTACCTGTCACCATTTTAGCTTCCTCAAATTATTATGCTGCATATGTAACATTAATCTGAATCATTTGCTCTGTCTCATGTCCGATTACAACTCCATATTGAACATTTAGCAAATACAAACACATTTACAATATTAATTTTATGCCAATATTTTTGCAAATTTGTAACCTATGCTGTGCCTTATACTATATATAGCTGCAACCATATTTATATGTTTCAACCTCCAACTCATGTAAATGTACATTCAACAGGCCTTTCAGAAGGCATGGCATGATGTCTGCCAGAGCAAGTCACATATGTCTCGCCTCATCATACCAGCAACCAAGACATTCTTACTGAAGCCTGTTACCTTCACTGGTCCATGCAAATCTAACTATACCTACATTCAGGTACTTATTAATATTTTGCAATACAAAAACCTCTATTAATTAAACATCATCAATCTCTTTAAGTGAAATTTTTGAGACTTGATCAATGGTTAAAAGCATAGCAAACATTAACTAAACTGTTTCAACTTTAAGCATAACTGCATTGAAGGAAGGATGGATTCATATATAGTAAAGTAATCTGTTTACCTACGTGTGTGAGCTCAGCTTTCAGGGAACATTGTTGCACCTAAAACAAAATCAGAATATGCTGGGTTCCACACAAATACATGGCTTGGCTTCTCATCTGTCAATGGATTAATTGTCAGTGGAAGAGGGACAATTGATGCTCAAGGATCTGCCTGGTGGCAACAACCTTGCTTAGGAAATTCATCACCAGTAAGTTAATATGTATTTGTTGTTAGAGAACAGTATAAACTATTAATGTAACCTCACTTATCAGCTTAAGCTTTTGGGTTCAATTGGTTCTTTACGTTAGTTTTTCAGCTTAATGAGTTCCTTTTGCTTTCTCTCTTATTTTGACTTGTAATTAATTATTAATTCACTGTTTTATACTTTTACAATATATCATGTTTTAATGAGTTTTTTTCTTTTCAGGGGACAAAGTGCCGTCCACCATCAGTAAGTATCAGCTTTGATCCTTGCACTCGACTACACTGTTGCCTATTTGTAACAAAATTAAATTTCACGTCATGATTTCTTCGTGCATATATAATATAACAAACATTGTACCAAAAAAAAAATATATAATATAACAAACACATCCAATATTTGGTTTTTGAAGAAGAAAAAGAAAGGAAAGGATAATACTCATGAACGAATCAATAGACAGAAGTGCTTCAATTCATCTTGTCAGACAGAAATTGATAATTACTAATGAAGCTTTTACTTAACTTAAAAGAGAACGATCGGTTTATAAACTTTTTTTACAAATTACACTAAGTCTGATCGGTCATCCACTCTTGATTGAAGTATGATCGGTGAGACATAGTGTAGTTTGTAAACAAAAAGTTTGTAAATATAACATTCCCTTTACTTAATTAGTAGTTTTAAGTTTTGAACACTATTAATTTAAGTTTGTAAATATAATCTTCCGGGTAAAGTTATATTTACAAACTTTTTGTTTACAAATTCTTACAAACTACACTAAGTATGACCGGTTATATTCCAATCAATAGTGTATGACCGGTCATACTAAGTGTAATTTGTAAAAAAAATTTGTACACGAATCTTTCCCCCGCTGTTTCCACACTTTTTTTGCACCAACTCCTTCGCTGCCTGCGTAAAGATTAATTTAAATCTTACAAAAAACAAAAAGTGTGTGCAACTTTCATTTTCCGTTAAGTTAGGATGACTTAGAAGTTCGAACCCAAAGACTTTTATCATCGAAAAGGCGATCTGAGATAAACTAATTAAATCTTAATCTATCAACTTTTTACATATTCCTTGACACACACGTTATCAGTAGGTTTTAGTCTCTCAATGCTGATTACATATGGAAAGATATAAACTAGACTAATTAACAAAAACTAATGCAAAATTAACACTGCTTTCTCACATATTTCTACCATACGGATTTGATCACATAAAAGAAAGAGCATAAACACTATATACAAGAGCACATATCAAAGATTTATATTTGTTTTTTTGTTTTTTGTGTGGATGTATAGGCATTAACACTCAATAGATGCTATCGCTTTCAATTCAAAGGATATACAAGTGTTAATCCCGCAAGAAGCCACATGACTCTAACAAGTTGCAAGAATGGCATCATTTCTAACCTCCGTTTAATTGCTCCTGGAACAAGCCCTAATACCGATGGCATTGACATTTCTGGCTCAAGAAGCATTCAAATACTTAATTCTACCATTGCAACAGGTAATTAATTAACTTTAGATCTGCATGTCAGAGCGTGACATTCTAAAATTTTAGTAGAATCTTTCAATATATTGTGTTTTCTGGTAAACAAAAAAAGGACATATGTGGTTTCTGTCTTAATTAATTACAGGTGATGATTGCATTGCTATTAGTGGTGGATCCTCCTTGATCAAAATAAGTGGTATAACATGTGGTCCAGGCCATGGTATCAGGTTGGTACTTTAGTAATTAGCATCCATTTGCTTCTGCTTGGCTTCAACAAAACACACACCTTTCTAATGAAAATAAGTTTAGATTTTTAAAGTGCTCCATTAATCGGAGGAAACTTCCAACTTCCCTTCGAGTTAGGGATTTGCATGGGTCGAACCGAACCGAATTTTTTGAAAAATCGAACTGAATTGGTTTAAATCGTTCGATTCGAAAATGATTCGGTTCGATTCAAAACTGGTTCGGTTTGGAAGTGATTCGGTTCGGTTCGGGACCGGTTCGGGTCGACTCTATTTTGAAAAGAATAAAAAATTAGAAATTTTAAAAATATAGTTATAAAAATCAATTTGGTTCGGTTCAAAAACGATTCGGTTCGAAAATAGGTTCGGTTCTTAAACTGGTTCTAAAACCCAGTTTGGTTCATGAACTGGTTTTTTACAAACTGGTTCAGTTTATGAATCGGTTTTTAAAAATTGATTATTTTAAATGCAGTTCAGTTCGGTTCATGTTTTGGTTCAATTTTTTATTATTTTGCAAATCCCTATTTCGAGTACATGTTGCTTTTTTTTTCTTTCTATTTTCTCTGATCATGATGATGTGAATCACATTTTTGTAGCATTGGATCATTGGGAATAAGTGGAGAGAACGACATTGTAGAAGACGTGCATGTTGAGAATTGCACTTTGACTGAAACATTAACTGGAGTAAGGATTAAGACAGTGCAGGTAATTGAGCAAATAAAAAACAACGCCAATTAATTCATGGTTGAAAAATCTATTATTATAAGATGTTTTGCTTGCAATCTTGGTTAGATAAGTTATGTAAATTATTATTCTAAATATAACCTTTCAATTGTATTTTACAATATAGGGTGGATCTGGATTTGCTAGGAGGATCTCGTTTGAAAAGATTAGGTTTGTTCGAGCCAATAGCCCCATAATCATTGACCAGTTTTATTGCCCTGACAAAGTGGACTGCCAAAACAAGGTAAAACAATAAGATAACATATATACCAACTTATTTACTCAGAAAAGTTATTTATTTTTTTGAGTAAAGTCTATTTTGGGTCTCTAACAAAAAATACGGTCCTCACTTTCGTCCTCTAAAAAAAATCATATTAATTCTTTTTGAAAGATTAAATTGGGTCTTTATTACATTTCTAAGGAACCATATTTTCAAAGAACTGGAATTGTAAAGAGACCAAAAGTTGACTTTCTTCTTGTAAGAGACGAAAATGAGAAGTGTATTTTTTGTAGTTATATTTTTTTACAACTTTAAGTAACAGCTTTTTTTATGTACTATTTTTTGCATGAATTATTATGAGTAGACTCAAGGGGTGAAGGTGAGTGATGTAACTTACAGAGGAATAGTTGGAACATCATTGACGAGCGAGGTGATCAATTTGAGCTGCGACCAAAATGTGGGCTGCTCCAACATTGTGTTTGATCGTGTTTATATATCATCTTTAGTTGCTGGCCAGAAGGCTTTCTCCTTCTGCAATAATGCTCACGGAACAGCCACCCACACTAAACCAGCTCTCAAGTGCTTGCTCAAGTAGCTCTTCCTGAATTGAGAGACAACATTGATTAAGCTTGTTTTCATAAGTACTTATTGGGTTTTAATTTTTATTTTTAGATCATTACCTTTTTATTAGATTGATTGTTGTGTGGTTATTGAATAATCTGTGTAAAATTGAAGAGTTACTATCAGAAGAATTAGAGTTATATTTGACAATATTATCGAAAGTAATTTTGTTCAAATAAAGGTCAAGTGTTAAATGTAATTGAGAAAACATTTCCTCGTGTAGGAGAATTGTTAAATGTAATTGTGTTCGTATAATATTTTCTTTTGTTTTTTTTCTCTACACAAAATATATTTATAACATGAGAAAATTTTCGTTTACTGTATAAAAAAATTGAAATCCAATGTAATTAAGCTATTCAATTCATGTCCTACGTTTGAGTTGTCCTTATTTTGCAACCAATTTATTATTGTCTTGAAATAGATATTCAGATGTGTTATCCACCTGACATAAATTGCTAAGAGTAAAATTAAGAAAATATTTTTTAAATTATACTAGAAAAAAGTGTTTGTCATTTTAAATGACAGAAAGTTATGTCATTTCAAGAGAGATATAGACACAGAAAATTTGAATTTTAAATTAAAAAAACCACTCACTTTCTCTCTCCCATGATTTCCGTTTTTATGTGTCTATCTCTCTCCTAAAATGACATAACTTATGTGATTTAAAATGACAAACACCAAACTCATTATACTAATTCTATTATGATAACAATAGATCAAGAACTAAATCCCAAATATTTTTAAGAGACCTAAAAGTTTATTTCTCTCAGATAATCATCTATAAATAAAGAGTTAATTCATCAAGTATATACACATTAAACCCTTTCTCTTTTAGTTGATGAAAGGTATCAGAATTCAGAGAAAGAAACTGAAAATGTAATCTTGTATATTGAGAAAATGAAAACTTAGTTATTGAGTATTACAAGTGCCAGCTATATATACTAAGCTATTCTACTCACTAAATGCTTAAGCATTGGTAACAGAATATAACTGTCATCAAACAGTTATAACTGAATATATCAGTTGCAATCCTAACTGATTATATCAGATACACTGTCATCCCCCCTCAAGCGAAGTGGTCAATCTTTTTGACACACGAAGCTTGGTTCGAAAATCAGAGAAAAAAGTGTTGGATATAGCTTTAGTGAGGCCATCTGCAAGTTGATGAACAGCTGGGACATGATGAACTGAAACAAGCTTGTTGATGACTTTCTCACGTACAAAATGAAGATCAAGTTCAAAATGTTTTGTAGGGGATTAGCACTAAGAAGGACTGTGCTAAGGTTGTCACAGTAAATTGTTGGAGTCTTGATCAGTCCAATATGTAGCTCACTCAGAAGAGATCGTATCCACATGACTTCAGTGATGGTGGAAGCAAGGCAGCGATATTCTGCCTCTGTACTGGAGCGGCTGACAACTGATTGCTTCTTGGAGGACCACGATATCAGGTTGCCACCAAGGAATATACAAATTCCAGAAGTAGATTTGCAGTCATCAGGATCGGATCCCCAATCACTATCACAAAAGGATGAGAGATGGAAGTGAGAAGATGGACCAATGTGAAGGCCATGAGAGAGTGTGCCACTTAAGTAACGAAGAATTCGCTTTACAGCCTTCCAATGTGTGTCAAGGGGGCAGTGCATAAATTGGCAGACTTTATTGACTAAGAATGTTATTTCTGGACGAGTGATGGTTGCATACTGAAGAGCACCCACTATAGATCGATACAAGGAAGGATCATGAAAGGCTGAACCATCCTTGGAGGATAAACGTTGACCATAAATCATTGGAGAAGGCATGGGCTTACAATCTGTCATATTAGCTTTCTTCAAAAGGTCAGTGACATACTTGGACTGAGAGAGATGCAGATGTCCAGTGGAGGATTTATGAGCTTCAATTCCAAGAATATAGTGCAATTGACCAAGATCTTTGAGAGAGAAGGCAGCATTCAGATCTTTAATAAGGGAAGAGATTACTTGGGGATGTGATCCTGTGACCAAGATATCATCAACATATACAAGAACAAAGGTAGTGGCAGAAAAGGCATAAGAAACAAATAAAGAACTATCACATTTGGTAGAAGTGAATCCCAAATTAGTTAAGGTAGAGCTGAGTTTTGCAAACCAAGCTCTTTGAGCTTGTTTAAGTCCATACAGAGCTTTAGTAAGTCGACAAACAAGCTGTGTGTTTGGAGTAGCAAATCCTGGAGGCTGTTGCATGTAGACTTCTTCAGAGAGCTCACCATTTAGAAAGACATTATTCACATCAAGTTGATGTATAGGCCAACTTCGAGCAAGAGCAATAGTGAGAACAACTCTAATGGTGGTTGGCTTGACTACAGGGCTGAAGGTTTCTGCATAATCAAAGCCTTCAACTTGATGGAATCCCTTGGCCACAAGTCTAGCCTTATATTTGAAAATGGAGCCATCTGGATTGTATTTTGTTCTAAAAACCCATTTGCATCCAATAGGTGATCTGCCTTGAGGAAGAGAGACAAGCTTCCATGTGTTGTTGCAAAGAATAGCACTAAATTCATCCTTCATTGCTTAGAACCAGTGTGGTTGAGAAATGGCTTGAGCAGTAGAAGTAGGTTCGATGGAAGTGAGAAGTGCTTTTGGTTTGAAGATGCCAGCCTTGGCTCGAGTAACCATGGAATGTCTATTGTTGTTGGCAGTAGATGATGATGCAGGTAAATCAGTAATAGGTTCTATAGGTGTTGCAGGTGCGTCAAGAGGAGCATCAAAGTGAGAAGAAGTTGGTTGAGTATTCTGTAGAGTGATTCTGCACACAGAAGAAACCAAAGGCAAAGAAGGTGCAGGCAATGTAATAGTGTTAATGGTGTTAGTTGAATTGACAGCACTATGGTCACGGGTTGTTGGATGAGGTGTAATGTGGGTTGTGGGAATAAAGGGGACAGACACATGTGACACTGGAGTAGAGACAGGGATTGGGTTAAGTTTGGGAGTTTTAAAAGGAAAAAGTAACTCATTGAAAAGGACATGTCGAGAGAACACTACTTTTCCTGAAGTAGTGAGGCATTTGTAGCCTCTATGAGATGTGCAGTAACCTAAGAATGTGCACCGATCGGATCTGTAATCAAATTTGTGTTTATTGAAAGGTCTGAGGTATGGATAACAAGCACATCCAAAGGGTTTTAGAAGGGAGTAATCTGGACATTGGTGAAATAGAATTTCAAAAGGAGAGACATTGTTTAAAGTTGGGGATGGCAGCCTGTTAATAATAAAGGTGGCAGAGATAAAGGCATCTTCCCAATACTTGAGTGGAATGGAGGATGCTGCCATAATAGTCAAGGCAGTATCAACAATATGCCTATGTTTTCTTTCGGGTGTACCATTTTGCTGATGAGCATATGGACATGTCAAGCGATGGATGATACCAAGACTTTGAAGAAGAGGAGTGAGTTTTAAATACTCCTTGCCATTATCCGTTTGGACAGCTTTTATTTTGGTTCCAAGTTGTAATTCAGCCATTGTTTTAAATTGGTTGAATACAGCAAAAGTTTGAGATCTGGTTTTCAAAGGGTAGATCCAGGTATATCTACTAAAGGCATCAACAAATGAAATGTAATATTTGGAGCCATATGAGCTATCAATGGGAGCTGGTCCCCATATATCAGAAAAGATCAATTCAAGAGGCTGATGATAGGTGGAAGTAGACAATTGAAATGGAAGTTGATGCATTTTTCCTTTACAGCAAGCATCACAAATGATGGCATCCATTTTATTTTCAAATGAAACTTTACAATGATTGAGGACAGCTTTTACAGTTTTGAAAGAAGCATGTCCTAGTCTACTGTGCCACAAATCTAAAACTGACTTATTGTTTACGGTCTGTGTATACAAAACAGAAGGAACAGAATTGAAAGTTGACAAATTGTTTTTCTTGAGAACTTTGGCACCATCAAAGGCATATAGTCCATTTCTAAGAGTTCCTTGGAGAAGAATCTCCTTGGTAACCTGAGATTTGACAAAACAAGAGTTAGCATGAAATTCAAAGAATACATTGTGTTCTTTTGCAAACTGTGAAACACTTAACAAATTTTTGGACAAACTCGGGACATGTAGCAGATTGGACAAGGTAAAAGATAAAGAATTGAAAGGAGAGTGAAGAATGGAATGACCTATGTGCTGTATATTCAAATTAGAACCATTACCTATTTGCATTGACTCTTGTCCTTTGTAATCTGATCTTGCAAGAAGATTAGATGCATCTGGTGTGAAATGGTTCGTAGCTCCAGAATCAGGATACCAAAACGCTGAGTACGAATCTGGCACATCATCATTCTTGAATTGTTGAGAAGTTTGACTAGAACCAGCTATAGCAACATTTGCATGAAGTTTCTGGTTGCTGTTATTTTGTTGGCCAGTTGAAAACGGGTTTGGGTAATCTTCAAAAAAACGATGATGGCACTCCCATCCCATATGGCCAAACTTGCCACATACCTGACATTGAGATCTTCTATTTGCGCTATATTGATTAAATCTGCCTCCTTAATTGAATCTGCCTCTGTAACTTCTGCCTCCTGAGTTGAACCAGCCTCTATAGTTTCTGCCTCTTGGATTAAAGAAATTTCCTCTGCTTGAACCATTGTACTGGTTATTCGATCTTTGGAATTGCATCTGTGCCATATTTGCTTGTAGTGACAAGCCTTCTGTCTTTCTATGCTTTTCAATCCCATCTTCTTGAGCCATAAGTAAGGCTTCCATCTCATTAACAGAATAAGAGTCAGTTATTGAAGTGACAGAAATTATAAAAGGATCATAATCCTCACCTAAGCCATCAAGTATAGCTTCAATATGATCTTTAGTAGAAACTTTGGAACCTACAGCAATGAGAGAATCAACAATTTTCTTGATTTGAAGTAAGTATTTGGAGATACTTCCTTCTTTCTTCATATTCTTGAGCTGAACCTTGAATTGCTTGATCTTGGCTTTTGTGTGTGAGGTAAAGAACTCCTCAAGATTTTGCCAGATTTCACAAGAGTTTCTGCATCCAACTATCTTTGTGTGTGTCGAGTCAGACATAGAGGCCAACAGCCAAGACATCAGTAATTGGTCTTGTTGTTCCCATAGATCATCTCCATACTCTATTCTTGCGGCTTCATTATTAACTGTGATAAACTTCTGGAGTTTGAACCCCTTGATTGTAGCTAGAGCTTGCTGTCTCCAGGGAAGAAAATTATCTTCACCAAGCTTGATCGAAACAGGATTCGAAAAATAGTGAATTGAAGGTTGGAGAGAAGGCTGAGAAGTTGCAGGTTGGGTCTGCGTAGCGGAAGGTTGAGAATCGAGTGTCTCCATGGATCAAGATAGCTCTGATACCATGAAAGGTATCAGAATTCAGAGAAAGAAACTGAAAATGTAATCTTGTATATTGAGAAAATGAAAACTTAGTTATTGAGTATTACAAGTGCCAGCTATATATACTAAGCTATTCTACTCACTAAATGCTTAAGCATTGGTAACAGAATATAACTGTCATCAAACAATTATAACTGAATATATCAGTTGTAATCCTAACTGATTATATCAGATACACTGTCAGTTGACTATGCTATTATTTTCTAAAGTATATTTTCAGCAGGTAATTGAGAGAAAGCATCTAGATCTAACATTAATATATCGATGATATATGTGTCACCAAATCAGAACAAGATGCAAATGGGTTTTTTGTTTAATGTATTGTATAATTGTATACAACAAAAATTACTCATTACAAAAAAAAAATAAAAAAAAAATAAAAAAACCCTATTAAGGGGGAAAGATGAGTTACCTAATTTAACCGCTAGGCTAGCCAACCCAAACGAAGGCAGGTTCGCCCCGTTCTTTTGCATTTGCCAACACAACATCCTATTTCTGTGTCTGTGTCTCTGTCCCTGTCTCTGTTTTTGTTGCAATCACAACCACACATACAGTCACCGCCGGAGCGCATGGGGAGGAAGCCGCCGCAATCTTCCGACATTGAGGCGGCCCGCTACCCCCCGCCGCCACCACCTTCTTTCCACCCGCCAACGCCCAGTCAGTGGACCCCATGGCTCGTGCCACTCTTTTTTTTGGCGAATGTTGCAATGTTCGTATATAGCATGTATCTCAATGATTGCCCTTCGTACTTGAATAAAGATGTTTGTCTTTTCTCCGAATATCTGGGCAGGTTCTCTTTCCAACCCTTCAGGGAAAACCCTCTCCTTGGACCTGCTACCCGCACGTGAGAATATCTCCTCTCTCTCTCTCTCTCTCTCAAAAAAGTTTTACGTTCATCATTAAGGATAAGTAATGTCGAACAATCATTCTCTCATTAAGGATTCAATCTAATTAATTACTATTTGTTCTCTCTCCTTAACTTTGCATATTTCTATAGTTGAAAATGAAAACAAAATAACAAACGATGGTAGTTTAGTTGACGCATAGGAACTGAGCAGATGAGGTGAGAGCATGTGTTCGATCATTTTCAATATTATCTTTGGAATGAGTTTAAAGCCTTAATCCTGTATCCACCTAGAACAAAATTGCCTGCCGTGGAGAATATCTTTAGTTTATCAAAAAACAATGAAAATGAAATGGAAATGGAAATGGCTACGTGCATTGGAAAGAAAGAAAAATAACAATGTCAAGTTTCTTTCATCATCTTTTGTTCATTCATTTAACATTTTGGGGTTATGATCCATCATTGTATTAACTTTGTACAGGCTGCGGAAATTAGGAGCTCTTGAAAAGAACCTAGTGGTGAATGACAATGAAGCGTGGCGTTTCTTTTCCTGCATGTTTCTTCACGCTGGAGTTGTACATCTACTTGCCAATATGTTTAGTCTTCTATTTGTAGGAGTTCGGCTCGAGAAGGAATTCGGATTTTGTAAGCATTCTTCTACTGAGATTTTGCACATTGAAACTTCGCATTTGATCTTCTTTGGTTGATTTGTAATCTCTTGGATTTGGCAGTGAGAATTGGATTATTATATATCCTTTCTGGTTTCGGTGGAAGTTTGTTATCTATTTTGGATTTGAAAGAATCCGCAACAGTAAATACCATCTCTGTTGGCGCATCCGGTGCACTTTTTGGACTTCTGGGTGCCATGCTTTCTGAACTTCTAACAAACTGGACAATCTATGCAAACAAGGTAACTCATGTTCACCTTGTGTCTCACATGAAATTTTGTATTATGCAAAAATATGGAATGTGTCTGTTAAGGACAATAATTTTAAGGCTAAAGTATTTTTGCTTCTACGGCAGAAATACTTTGTCTATCAAGATTCGGTCGGATCTTGAATATTTTTTTTTTTAAAAGAAAAAGAGGATTTGATGTCGGATCTTGGTGAATATATGTTTGTAGCAGATAAATTTTTCTAACACGGTTGCAGAAAAATGGAACCCTAATTTTAATTAACACATTGCTTACTTCAGTGTGCAGCTCTTATAAGTCTATTGGTCATTATTGGCCTAAATTTGGCCGTTGGATTTCTACCCCATGTGGACAATTCAGCTCATATAGGAGGATTCATTGCAGGATTTTTCCTAGGTTTTGTTCTTTTAATGCGCCCTCAATATGGATATGTAAACCGCAAATATATACCTCCAGGATATGATGTTAAACGTAAATCCAAGTACAAATGCTATCAATATTTCTTCCTAGTCATATCAGTGATCATCTTACTTACAGGGTAAAAATAATTATAATTTACTTTCTTGTCAATTATTACAATGGAAATTTTTCTGCCTTGGCTAACCTCCCTGAACCTGATGCAATGGCTAATTTGACAGATATGCATCTGGCCTAGCTAAGCTGTATGTAGGAAAGTCACAACAGAAATTTTCCTTCCCAGAGAGTTATCCAAGATGAATGGTTCTGATTCCACGGCCTGTTCAAGCTGCATAAACAAATCCAAAATCTTCCCGTGTATATACAATGTTTCTTCCCTGACATACAGACACATAGAAAACCGCTTCAATTTCTTTTGCTCAAGACACATGCATGATTACAACTGCTTCATTGAATTATGGTTTGAAACTCTTTCTTCTTTCCAGGTACATGTTTATTAGTGCTCTATCCAGAAGAAACACAACCAAATTCCAGTACATGAGATGATATAACACCCTTACATGTGTCTACTTGGCTTCCTATATGGATAGAGAAAATTCTCGAATGCTGACCTCCTAATTTAACGAACCATGTGAAATAGTGTTTGAGTGTATTAATTATCATTTATTGAAAAAAAAATTGTTTTCTACTTCCAGAATCAGCTGTATGTAGAATTCATAAAAACTAGATCCATCAGTGAATAGTTCATTTTTGTTTTCTTGGTGGAATATAAAGTTCTTCATGCAATAGCAAGAGAAGTCAAGGCTTTGCTTTAATTTATTTCTTTGTTAAAGCAGAAAATAGAGAAATGTAGTGATATACTTTTTTGGGTAGTTACATAAATAATAAATTTACTGCACAGATTTTACAATTCTTAGTTCTTCTGCCTACTTAGAAGTTAAAGACATTTTAAGGGTTTTGTCCTTTTCATTTTTTCCTTTACAACCCTTACTACCAAATCAATTCAACTAGCTGCGTTGCTTAAGTGTAATGATTCCTGGATAACCGACGAAAAACAACTGAAAAATAATAAATCTCAAAGGGAATAATGTAACAGCTTAATGTTTTCAAACAGCTTAACAGAATCCTAACAGAAGTATAAGTCACCGTGAACAGAAATTTGACACAAAGAACACTTTCGGGAAAATTTGAGGATCTTTGCTTCAGAGAAAAACATCTGAGGCAAGGTTGACAGAATTCAGTGTAATTAGAAACAGTTAAACAAGCATGGCCAAAAGAAGAAGAAGAAAAAAAAAAGGAGTGTCTACTGACAGAATTGACATTGAAATTGCAAAATCATTTGGGACAGAAAATATTGTCATGAATTGATAGTCTACGCTCTCTTATATCTAATAAAACATTTAATTTATCAAGGTAAAACAGGATACTATACAGTACACAGAGACTTCAACTGAAAGATTTAGGACAACTTGATCGGACTTCAACAAGAAAGAATCCTTGTTTTTGAACTTAGGACATTACTGTTATCACCAGTATTCATGCCAAGATGATGCTTCTATAATTCACATGCTTCAGAGCGACCAAAAATCATGTAACGATTGTTTGCAACATTGTCATAAACAAAATCCCTGACAAACCTGCAGTCATTCATGGCATATATCATCAAGCATGTTCCCCTTCAGCAATAAAATAACATGACTAGACAAAATGCTACTTACAGAGGCACAAATTGAAGAAGAAATCCTAGCTGGGGAAAGGGCAAGTCTATGTATTCCATGATCTTCAGAACAGCTTCTGACTTTATGTACGATCTAGAATCAACCAGGAAGTCATACGTTTCATAGCTAATTCTTCTTTTTTGTAATTTGCAATCATAAATTTCTTCTTTCCTCACAAATGTTATAGTTAATCCATTCGGTTGAGAAGATAATGGATAATTTAACAGAAATTGGATCTTATTTGGATGGAATTTAACAGAAAATTATATTTCCTAGCAGCTCTTTACAACCGAATGGACTATTAGAGAAAGATGCTAATAGCCTGAAAATTTCTGGTCTCAAAACAAAAACAGTTATTTTTTAACCTTCAATACACATACCTGCCGTTTTCAACAAGTACAACACTTGAAATATCATCAGGAGCTCTTCCTGACCTCCTAAGTAGCATTTTACCCGCTTCACTCTGAAGGGGTTCATATCTAATTGTCCTGTCAAGTCAACCCCCAACAAAATATAAAAGAAACGAAATGATTGATCAAGTTGTTTTTTCATTTAAGTGTAAATACCATTTTTGGTCCCTGACAAAAAACACGGTCTCCACTTTAGTTCCTTACAAAAAAAACTTAGTCAGTCCCTAATAAATTTAAAGTGGACCCATTTAGTTGAAATCGTGGTCCCTCACAATTTCAAGAAAGACTCATATTAGTCCACTTTGAATTTGTTAGGGACCAGCTAACTAATTTTTTTTTAAGAGACCAAAGTGAAGACAGGGTTTTTTGTTAGGTAACCAAAAGTTATTTACTCTTCATTTAACCAAATCAAAGAATCCCAAGTTTACTGAAACTAACACTACATATCTAAGACCTCGTTATCTTTCTATCAGGGTAGCAACAAACAAAACAACTTCAATATATATACATATAGGCGCGATTTCATTCTCATTGATTTAGGAGAATGAATATTACTGTGAAAATAATCAAAAGCATGAGGAAAAGGAGATAGATATTTTACTTGTTTCGATCGTTATCACGAACGAACTTTACACCGCCGTTACACAAGTTGCATACCCCTGTGTGTGTCACAAGCAAAATTTTTTATCAAACACTTGGATTGCAGAATCATATGTTCCATGTAGTATGACGGAAATTCGAAGTAAAAGGGACCACTGAGCCTTGATTACCGTCAAACAACATGATGGGTCGTTTGTCTTGTTCGAAGAAACTGGAAGTGGCTTCAACCCAGTTCACTGCTTCGCTTCGGGGCTGTGACAGAGTAGCAAAGGTATGCACTTTTCGTGCAGGCAGCATGCACACGCTTGAGTTGAAGCGCCCAAAACAACCAGGAACATGAAGCTGAAGAGCCATTGAAACACGAAGCCGTGGGAAAGACCACAACTTTATGCTCCCACAAACAAAGGCAATTTATTTGGGATAGAATATCGGGTTTTCTGTTTCTGCTTTTTCGGTATAAAAAAGTTTTTTGCTGTTGTTACGGAGAAAAGATAGAGAAAATATTTATAGAAATGTGGTAAAAAAAAAGGGAAATATAAGAATCATGCTGCAGGAATGACACTGTTTATTTTTGCAATAAGGATCCGACAACGTATATTGAGGATACGGCGCAGTATCCTGATTTTGGTTTGACTTTTTTTTTAAGCGTGGAACCCACACTTGATTTGTGTGTGCTTGACATGAGACATGACAAAAAACGAATCCAAATTTTTTTTTTATATAAAATACAGAAAAATTTCCCATATTATGCACTCTACCTGCTTCTTTTCAATAATTGAGATTATGGTGATAGAGATAAATATATAAAGTAGGCATGAAAAGATGTTACAATTAGCGATGTAAATAGGTTAGATTGAGTTAGGTTTTATCAAAGAAATTAGATTTGTGTAAAATACTTTAGACTTAATCTGATCTGTTAGTTTTGTATAGGCTCAAATTATAAGTTTGATCTGGTTTATATTTCAAAAATAAAAGTATTGGCCTAGGTCTATTAGCCTGTTTAAATCTATTAGATATTCAATAATAAAAAAAATAATTTAAATAATATTATTTTATTATTCAAAATTCTTAAAATAATAATTTATTTTATTTAAAATAAATAATATGATATAGGTCGGTATAAATATTTATTGGCTCGACTTGTAAAAAAAAAATATATATAACCTGCTTTTTAAATAGATTTTTTATTTGGCCTAACACGTTATATTTGACTATATGTGATAGGCATAGTCTGACTTGATGTAAGTTAAGTCGTAGGCACCTATTAGGTCTGACTCATTTACACCTCTGATCATATTATTCTATTCCATTTCATTTTTTACTTTTTTTCTAATGAGTTCACTAAAATTTAAAAGTAAATTCACTTTATTATTTTCGTTTTAATGCAAAATTATATAGTTTGTAATTTAAGTAAGTTAATATAGGTAACATAACTAGTTTAATATAGCAATTCCTTGTTTATATTAGTACCGCCACATAATTTGGATTCACGTGGCAGGTTAAATACCACCAAAGAGCAAAGAAAGAAACAGATGGTCGAATGGAGCCAGCAAGCTTGGCGTTACATTATGGTAGCCATATATTATTATTTTTTTATACAATAATGACACAGATTTAAATTTATAACCTCGTTAATGACTTTGCAGCCATATATATTATCAGGATAATTATATTTATGGTATTTGCAGTTCAAATTATTTCGAATTACGAGTTACATATTCGAAAGAGGGTGGCAATTTTGCTAGAAGTTGGTTTTTAACAACTGATCTGCTCCTCCATTAATCTTAGAATAGCACCAATTGGTTCAATGATGAAGACCCCATCGCCTCGCACAGTCTTTTCAAATCTTTCCTTTGTTTCCACTGAATCAAACTAACATGCTGATGAGTTAGGTGTTCGCACGCCTGTATTAAATTGGTTTTAGAAGAAAAAATCACATGATTCAATTCCTTCGGTTTGATAATATAATCATCTATTCGGTTTGAATTTTTTTTCAAATTCGACCCAATCCAATTTTTTTTAGTTTGGATTGGATCGGTTTCCAATTTTTTGAAAATCTTAAAATTTGTTTCATGATTATTATGCAAATTGTTAGAAATGTGGCTTCCATACTCAAGAGGGGGGTGAATTGAGTATTACAAGATTTTCGCAAAAGCTCCCTTCTAGTTTCTAAATAATCATTTCAAGACTTTGACATATGAAAAACTAATCAATGCATTCAAAGAATCCATAACATATAATGTATCACAATTATAGAACTTATACTGGCACATACAACATATCAAAGAAGCAATTAAAGTGTTAGAAATAATGAGTTTAGAGTTTAGAGAATTGCTAACATAATATATCCTAGTTCGGTCACCACCACTTGTGACCTACGTCCAGACTGAAGCCGCTCGATCAACTCTTTCACTAATGGTCAAACTTCCCGGGTGCTTGACAAACCTTTACAATCTTCCAAGATTTCGGGATCTTGGGTACCTTTCAATCTCCAAGTTTACGGGTACTTGGTAACCTTATAATTCACTCCAAATTTACTTAGATATTTGGCTACCTCTTAAATAATGGGTCTCAGAACCCTTTCAACTCAAGAATACAAGAAGGGAAATATTAGAAAATGAATATACACTCTCAAAGTGTGGATATACAACTTGAAGCACTATGGGTATATGGATTTTCAAGATATGAGCTCAAATATATTTGATCTTTGAAAGATATAAAAGAATATGCAAATGATAGTGTAGAAGCTCTCAAATCATCCTTAAGATGTGTAGGAATAGTAATCTATACGTTTTAGGGTCATAAGGAATGTATTTATAGTGTTTTCATTTAAAACTAGCCGTTTATAGCCGTTTTATGCATTCTGCCCAGTAAGTATTCGAATACTTTTCGTGTGGTATTCGAATACTTCATTTATAGCCTTTTATAGCCGTTATAGGCCTTCTGCCCAAAAAGTATTCGAATACTTTTCGTGTGGTATTCGAATACTTCATCAGGTATTCGAAACTGCATCAGGTATTCGAATACTTTATTGACAACAAGAACACTGTTTCGTATTTTGGGCATAACTTGAGTTATACTTGTCGGATTGATGTGATCTTGGTCTCGTTGGAAAGATAAAAGAAAGATCTACAACTTTTATGAAGAACACAAGATCCAAATACATCATCTTAGATACTAAAAGTTGTATGGAAGGAAGAAGAAAAATTAAGCAACAAATTTTAGGTTCAAATGTGTTCTAGCTTGCTTCCAACCACTTTTTGTGAAAGATCTTGACTAGATAAATATGTTTTGAAGTTATAAAATATGTCAAGGATATTTTCCTTGGATTTTTCAAATTTCTTTCAAGTATATAAAGATTATGATTATGCAATTTGAAAAACACGTTTACTTTGAGAAAAACTTTGAGTTCATGCAATGCAATCTACCATATACCTTCACATATATTCTAAGTCCTAAAGATATATTCCAAATATGATTTTAGACTTAGCTTTATGTCTTGTGTCTTGAATCTCTTCTTGAACTTGATGCTTTGACTTGTTGAATATGACAATGTTTGGCACTTTGTTGGTTTTGATCATTTTTCACCATAGTTATGATATTGAGATTCTCTTATAAGTTGCCCATGGTTAGTTATCTTTGATCTTGGTGTTGTTCTTCTAATTATTCCTTGTTGCTCTTGATCCAATGATCTTGCCACTTTGATATGACATTACTCTTCTTGTGTGACTACATCATACATCTTCAATATTCACATACGGTTGATGCTTTTTGCTCTTGATCAAAGCTCTTCTCTTTTTGTTGTTGTCATTTTATTATCATCAAAACATACCTTGTATTTACACAAATAACATCTTTTGTATATATTGGCTTTGTAAAAAAAAATTGAAATACAAAAGCATCAGTAAATGATAATATAATTTTTTTTTGGGCAATGAGATATGAAGCTCTACACGGATGAAATTTTGTTGATAAGATGTGACTAGGTTCTTTCTTGGGTTTAGTTGATGGGTTAATGGATCTTGAGTTTTGTTATGGACCACTTATGTGGTATCCACTTTCTATCCCCACTACATGGAGCATCTTATTCCATCACTCTCCCATAACTTCCATCCATTACCAATAACCACTCATTAAGCATTGCATCATGTCATTAAGTCACCTGCAAACTATCCACTTGTGCATTCATCTATATATAATCCCTTATAGCTAACAAAGGAGATCATCTCATGACTAATCTAGGAACTCATCTGATAACCTATTCTGGCCACCATGGATACAATACTTGTGCCCAGAGCACATCCTATCTATCGAAGGTGACTCACACACACTCCTTGTTCATACCATCGAACTTTGGACTAAGGTACAAGACTTTTCATTGCCTGTCATCTTTTTTTTTTTTTTTTATAACATCATTGTCTGTCATCTTTACTATAAGCTCCGGAGATACAAATACTAGCTATTCTGCTAGACATTAATGTTCATTCCAGAACAAGTTTAGAAAATTTTGGGCTATGATTGGGGAAATGCCCAAGTAGGTAGAGAGAAATTAATATATTGAATCGGTTTGGATTGGATAGATTTTCATCAACCAATCCGAAAATCAATCCAATCCAATTAAAATTTGCGATTTTTTTTTTGTTTTTGATTTTTCAATTTTTGATTTATTCGATTATCGATTTTTCAGTTCGATTGCCGCAATTTGATTCGGTTAACGAACATCCTAAATTAGAGGGGTGAGAATCTTTTTTCTGCAAATATAGGAGCAGGATTCAGGATCCTTGTGTTTCCGTGCTTTTGGTTTTTTATAACATCTCAAGAAATGGTAAAAATTATTTGGTCATATGAGACTATATATTATCCTCTCTTCTATTCTTATCATAACAAGCTGCGCTCTATCCCCTCATCTTCCGTGATCGCTCATTTATTTATGAAGGGTTAGGACTTAGGGATAAATAATACATGAATTACAAATACATTGATGAACTCATTTTAGTGGGCTATAGGAGTGCATTCCTTTATTAAAAATAGAAAGAAAGAAAAAATCAAAGTGTTATTAACCATAAAAAGATGAGAAAATAAATAAATAAGATGTGTTGTTTTTTTCTAATTTTTTTTGCTTGCGCAAGGGTGTCCCTATCCATTGGAATGAGCCTAATCTCATTTTGTTTCCAACCAAGTTGTCTTCTATCCATCAAGTAAACTTATTTTCTCCTCTCCTCTCGTCTTCTTCTCTCTATGACTCCATCTCTTCAAAACATTGTTCCTCTCCCTCTCTCTCTCCTTCCCGCTCCTTTTTAGTTATATTTTTACGAAAAAGTTCAAATTTCTTCAAGCATTCGTGTTTATCTCCCGTATATTTTCGTTTATTTATCTCTTAGTTACCCCTGGAGTCTTTATTGCTTGCGACGAATCGAGAGTTAAACTTCTTTTGATTTTGGGAATTGAACAATAAACCCTAATTTTGACTTTTTTTGTTTAAATTCTTTCATCTTTTTCGTATAAAGAAATAAATTTGTATTATCAAACGTAATTTTGCTTCTTTGAATATAAATAAAACGCATTATCAAGCGTATTTTTTTTTTTAGAAACTCTTCCAAGGCATAGAAATTGAAAAAAAATATTCTTTTAGTGTTGGAGAATCGTTGTCATGCACACCCTAATCTGCCCTATGCACACCTTAATCTACCCTATGTAAATTACATTCTCAATATTATTCGTTGATCTTATTTATATCTAAGGACTCTAATTATTAGATATGTAAATCATTAGATGTAAACACACCAATGATCAAGATTGGTGTAAAACTCTTTACTCTTATATCATTGTAAGAATAATTTGCCTCATGTAATGGGGGTCAAGATTATTTTATACCAACCTAAGTTAAACTCTTAATTTTATCTATTGATCTTATTTATATCTAACAGCTCAGATTTACTAGATATGTAAATCATTAGAAGTAAACTTATCAATAGTCAAAATTGAGTGTAAAATTACTTATTCTTACACCGGCATAGGAATAACATGCCCCATGTAATACATTTCTCTCTCTTTTCTTTACAAAAGGACCTATTTACTTTTATGTGAGTGTGATATAGAAATTTTTTCTACAATAAAAACAAAACATTAATCCGATCGTATAAACACAATATTTTTCTACTTACCAAAAAAAAAAGATATTAACAAAAGAAAGGGAGCGTTATACTTGTTATCATTTTAGACTTATTATTCTTATTATCTAATTGATTATATTGGATCAATTTTATACTTACTACTTTTCTATTTTTTAATCATTGATTTTAAATTAATTTAATAGTAATCAATCAAAATAATAAAAATAATAAACTTAAATAATAGTAAGTAAATCATTCCCTGAAAGGAAATTAGTAAATTAGATCGGAAGAAAATTATAAAAAAAGAAAAAGAAAATATTATTGTCGTAAAAATTTGCCCTCTCTGGTATCGATAACCGGACAGAAGGAAAGGGGAGGGTTTAAAGTTGGGAGCAGCAACATTCGCACACACACACAGAGAGAGAGAGAGAGAGAGAGAGAGAGAGAGAGAGAGAGAGAGAGGTATTGAAGAAAAGAAAGGAAGCAATGGGTTGGATCGGTGAGACTGTGGATTCCATCAAATCTCTTCAGATCCGCCAAGTCCTCACCCAAGCTGTTAGTCTTGGTTCGTTCCTTTACTCGCTTTCTCTCTCACATCCACTAACCTATGCTTAATTTTTTTTTTTTTTTTTTTTTTTATAAAAAAATACAATCTTTGCATTATCTTAGGTCTATCTGGGGGCTAAAATGATATGGGTCAACTCTGAAATCATAGGAAATTGATGTTTTGGAATAAAAATCTTTACTTTTTTTTTTTTTTTTAATCTTTTGGGTTTATATATCAAGACCTTGTAGCATTGCATTGGCATTTTTGCCAATTAATAGTTGAAAGAAGAGGATACAGCATGGAGCATAAATTTCTTCAATTTTCGGCTGAGGGTTTTCAATAGAGGGATTGATTGTGACATAGACGAGTTGTGCTTGTGTTCAGGGTATTGATTCCAGGCTATGGTTTAGGGCATTACTAATAAATAACTTTTCTCTTGGGTTATTGGTGTCCCGTGGCTTGTAGACCAGGTGAAAAATTAGAAAGATTTTGGTGAGGGAAGTTTGTGAGGAACACACTGAGATTTATTTTGAAAAGAGTGTGGGGACAACATAGAATTGCTTCCGAACCATAAAACCATTGTTTGCCATTACTAAGCTACTATATTGTGAACCCTTTAAACTATATATTGGTTTTATTTGTTCCTTCATAATACTGTATGCATATGCTGCAGATACTACTTTAGCATTTTTCTTGGTTGATAAATTTTTGGTATATGCTATGTTGATTTCGCCACAAGTGCTGGTGACATTCTGGTTTTCTGGTCTATTTATATAACTTCTGCTTAACTGAAGTAGTCTGTATTCTGCCTCAGGCATGATTGTTACGTCTGCACTAATAATATGGAAGGCGTTGATGTGCATCACTGGCAGTGAATCTCCTGTTGTTGTTGTTCTTTCTGGAAGCATGGAACCAGGATTCAAGCGGGTAAGTCAATTTTATGCATGACTGCTTCAGTAATTCTGTCTCAGATATCTTCTACAATAAGTAGTATTTTGTGTGTCTTACAGTCATAATTCTAGATTTATGTCGATCATCTACTAGCTGAGTACTTCGGCAAGAAGAGAGAAGCTGCATATATATGCAAATTACTTTTCAATATAATTTTTCTGTTTCTTTGTGGTCTTAACAAATGTTGTTTTTCATGCTATATGCAGGGGGACATCTTATTCTTGCACATGAGTAAAGATCCAATTCGTGCAGGGGAGATTGTTGTGTTTAATGTGGATGTAAGATCCCTCTCGGTTTTATTATTTATTTTTTTGCATATCTTGATTCATATTTAATGTTGATGTTTTTGTTGAGGCATTAGTCTATATAAAAAAAATTATATCTGCATCATTACGTAAGACTTCTTTCCAGAATAATAGGTTTGTGTATTGTGTGATTGCAAGTCTCTCTTGAGAAGTTGTGGTCGTTCTTGCTAGTTATATTCATTTTCTGATTCTTTGTAATCCAGTCACTACTTTCCTTTCCTCACTGACATACTCTATTGGCATGTACCTTTTATTTTTTTAGGGACGTGAGATTCCAATTGTTCATCGTGTGATTAAGGTAAGCACAATATTCTGGTTGTATTTGGCACATTCATTCCTTCAGTTGCATTGCATCACTACTGAATGTGATTCTGAGACCAAGTGTTATTTGAGAACCTCAGATGAGAGGATCCATATCCACTTGGAAACATACTTGTCTTTTGGCTGGACAATTAGTTCTGCATGGGGGGACCCATTTCATTTCATGAATGTGTAGGGATGCCTATTCAAAATGTAACTACATAAATTACATAACAATTATAGCATACCCAGTTGGATGTTGGTATGATCCAATTTCTATGCCTGGGTTCATCAATGTAGCTACTGTCGGTTTTTATTTCTTATTTATGATATCTTAATCACGAGTGATAAGGATCAACATATTACAATGCCATTAGAACTCCCTCCACTCTCTGTCTGTCTCGTGTTGCTTGAACTACTTTCATTAATTTCTTGTAACTGCCAAAATTGTGGAAACTGGAGTGTCAAGAATCGGAGGATACTAGATAAGATTCATATTACCTGGACTAATCCTTCATTCCAAAGAGAAACTTCCTGAATCCCTCAAGCATAATTTTTTTCACTGGTTTAACATTCTTTATGCTTTCTGAAATATACACCTATTGGTTATTATCATGCAGTGTATAATAGTTATGGTTACCCTGTTTGAGTGTCTTAACTTGATCATTTTGTAGGTACACGAAAGGCAAGATACAGGAGAGGTTGATGTTCTCACGAAAGGTAGTGACTAGTCCATGAGTAGATAATTTTACAAAAATACTGACAATGCTGATTTTAGGTCCTCAATTATACAAAACCTAACCTCATTGTGAATTTGAAATTCATTATTATTTTTTTAATATTCTATTTCATAATTTTTGGTTCAGTTGTCCATTTTAGTTAGTGGTTATCTGTTACTATAATGCTCCCCCTTCAAGTATTTTGCTATCTTTGGCAGGAGATAACAATTATGGGGATGACAGGCTACTGTATGCTCATGGTCAGCTTTGGCTTCAAAGGCACCACATTATGGGTAGAGCTGTCGGGTATATAGCATTTCTTTTAGTTACGCTTGCTTCACTCAATTTAGACTAGTTTAGCCTACGGTGATACCTATACAGTTTTGCGTTCAAGTTCTCTTATAATGAAGCTTGTTCAATTGAAAAGTGTATTCTGGTATTCTATTATCATTGCTTGTATTTGACAATGACAGGTTCTTACCTTATGTTGGCTGGGTGACAATTATTATGACTGAAAAACCTATCATCAAGGTTTGTTTGCTGTTCCAATCTTTACTTTTATCATTTAGCCGAAATTGGTTGTTTCATGTATGTTTATGGTGAAACTTGATAATTCTGTCATGATGTTTTACAAGGAGATAAATGATGACCAATTTAAAGGTGCATGACATAGATTTTGAGTTGCAGCAAGTGTACTAAAGTTGTCTCTTCCTTGCAGTATATTCTCATTGGTGCTTTGGGGTTGCTCGTGATAACTTCAAAAGATTAAACGATGAATCAAAAACAAACTGCGGTCTAACCTCCGAGATGTCATACTTTTGTTTAAGGTGTCATTTTGTACCATTCTTAGAATGGAGAACAACATTAATGTTAAGAGTGAATGCAAAAGTAGTTGAATTTCATATTTTCTCAACTCTTCCTAGTCCTTGATGGGTTGGTTGTCTAATTGAAAACCCCCTTCCTTTATATTGTGTTTTGGTGCAGTTTTAAGCCTATAAATCACCTTGGGAAAAACCACCTTGTTCATTTGTCCATTTATTGAGCATATACGATATAGCATTGCACTCAACTTTAGGAGAAAATTTATGCTTTTCAGAGTACAACTCCTTAAAAGAGGAATTTGCCCTTTACCTACATTGTCTTTCACTTAAATCTTTTTTGTGTTATGTACTAAAAAAAAAAAATCTTTTGGGAAATGGTGTTCTAGCATGTTATTAATCTTTGGGAAAATGTTTTCTGGAAAAAATCTATATGCCCAAGAGAGATAAAATGGAGAAAGAGAAACCTATAAAGAGAAAGAATATGGTAATTAATGGATCCTATCTCCTTTTTTCTAAATGTGGCAGATAAAATTCCCTTGGTCTTTATTAGTTCCTCGAATTCATTCTATCCAAATAAATATGGAAAGAAGATGAATAAAACCCCAGTAGTTTTATTACAAAGTCAGATTGAGGATTTGAATCTCTTTTAATCAAGGAAAGATAAAGCTTACAATTAATTCTTTTCCAAAATTCAGTGAGCAGGTTATTTTGAATAATGTAAATCATTTTCTAAAAAAATCAGTCTAACAATCAATACAAGATTTAAAAAATAACTTTGAAAACTCTCAGATGTATGTATCCGAGAAAGAAAAAATAAACTAAAAAATATTAAATATATATCCTTCTAATATTTTTCAAATAATTAAGATAGTTGGGTTTGGTTGATTTTTTTTTTTAAAGGAAAAATTCACCAATGTCCTTGTGGTTTATTTCAGAATCACCTATGTTCATGTGATTTTTTTTATCACATATGTCTCTTTGGTTTGTAAAAGAGTATGCTTTTTATCATATATGCTCCTGTGGTTTTTTATTTTTTATAAAGTACAGGAACATATGTGATAAAAAAAATCACAGGGACATAGGTGATTTTGAAGCAAACCACATAGGTATCGGTGAAGTTTTCCCTTTTTTGTTTTTTTTTATAACAAGTTTTCCCTTTTTTTAATTACGCCATTCTTTGCTTCATGTGGTTTTCCCTTTTTTAAAAACCACAGGGACATAGTTTTTTTTTTATCACCAATGTCCCTGTGATTTGCGTTTAATTTTTAATAATTTAAGGAAAAAACAAAAAATGTGAGATCATCATAACTAGTCAACAAATTTCACTCCATGGTTGAAATTTTAATTCGTTTGGAGAATACATTATTTTTATTTGGATAAATTGGAATCGAAAAGATTGCATCATCTGAATTTACGGAATACTAAAAAGAATGAAGCATTTACTTCATAATATATAAATCACAGATACACGAGTTTAATACTCAAAGATAAATAGCAAAAGTATGTACTAAGAAAAAAAACACTTATTTTTTTTTATCTTATATAATTCAGAGAGTCGTTAGCTTAATTTTTCAACTTCAAGTAAACATAACATTGTTCATATCATATATAGTTCTTTTTAGCTTTTACACTCAAACAGATATATACAACAGGGTTTAGTGTTTCTTATTTTAAATAACATAATTTTATATATTTTTTAATGAAATTATGGGTTTTGTCATTTTTTTAAAGGGTTCACTTTTTTTTTTTTTTTTTTATATAACTTGGAGGTATCCCTATTCAACCTTCCCCGGTCACCTTGCCCTCGAGGTACGCCCCTTTTGGCTAGTCCCTCATTGGAACAGCGGGTGCATTGAACTTCGCTACCGGAGGAAGGATGACACTAATCCCCCATTCGAGGAGAGATGCACTTCCTTTGACCCCCAAAGATTTTTCAAGAATTTGCTTGAGACATGATTTGGACCCTGACTCAAGCAAATCCTTAGGAGCTTAGCTGCCAACTGTTCACTTTTACTACAGTTAATGTAGATAACTTATCTATATTGAGCCCAAAACGATGTCGTTTTGAAGCAGAAATCAAGATATTTTTGTAATTATAATTTATTTCAGGGTTATAATAATCTTTTTTATTATAATTTTTTAATTTTTCAATTCAAAACGACGTCGTTTTAGGAGCAAAATGTAGATAACTTATCTACATTCACTTTAGAAACATTAATTTTTTTTTAATTTATAAAATTAGAAAGGAAAAGAAAATGAAAGAGAGAAAATATAAAAATTTACCAAAATGATATATTTTTATTAAAATTAATATAACTTTATGTGATTTAAATCAAGGAAAAAATATGTATGTATCCTGTTGTAAGACAACTTTCTTGTCATGGTACAGAGACAATAAGTGTGAGGTCCACTATGTTTAAAATAAATAAAAAAGAAAAAAAATACAACACAAATATAGATGTATGTATAGAAAATTTCGCATTTGTCATGCAAAATGACAAATACAAAACTCTTAAATCAATTCAATGTTTCTTATTTGGGTTTGATGTCTATCATTTTGAATGACATAAGTTATGTCATTTTAAGAAAAAAAAATAAAAATCATAAAAAAAAAATGAATAATTTTTTTTAATTTAAATTTTAAATAAAAAATATTATTTTATATATATCTCAATCTTAAAATTAAATAAATTTAAATCACTGACACTTTTCCCATCTTATTTTCATGACCATTTTGTAACGTTGATGGGTTTAATCAGAGACGAGAAAATGGGGAAAAGTGGTGGAAACCCCATTGAATGGTGACTCTCCTGAACATTGAAGATGCTGCACCTAAGGTGGCGGCGCTCGTTCTTCGTAACCCTATTCTTTGAGCATGATCCTCTCTCACTATCTCCCTGATCATGCTCTCTCTGCGACCCACTCGCAGATTCTGCCACTCCTCCTCCTCCGCCGTCGCCGTCGCCGCCGCCGCCGCAGCCGCAACCGAAACTCCTCGAAATCGCGTTCAGAGCACCAAACCCTTAGAACCCCCTGCTCTCGACAAGCTCAAAGCAGAGAGAAACCCAGAGAAGCTCTTTCACCTCTTCAAGGCCAATGCCAATAACCGTCTTCTGATCGAGAATCGCTTCGCATTCGACGACACCGTTTCGAGGCTCGCCGGTGCTCGCCGTTTTGATTACATCGAGGAGTTGCTGGAGCAGCAGAAGAGACTCCCACAGGGTCGACGTGAAGGTTTCATTGTTAGGATTATCATCTTATATGGCAAAGCTGGCATGACCAAGCATGCCATCAACACTTTCTATGATATGAATTCGTTTGGTTGTCGTAGAACTGTTAAGTCTTTTAATTCTGCTCTTAGTGTCTTGGCTCTGACACGAAATTTTGACTCAATTGTTGATTTTTTAGCACTTGTTCCTCTTAGGTTTGACATTCAATTAGATACCTTTTCTATCAATATTGCTATTAAGGCATTTTGTGAAATGGGAAAGCTACAAGAGGCTTATTTGTTTTTGTTAGAGGCTGAGAATAAGGGTATTCAACCGGATGTGGTGACTTATACTACTCTTATGTCTGCATTTTACCAGAATAAAAGGTGGGAAATTGGGAATGGCTTGTGGAACCGTATGGTGTTGAAGGGTTGTATGCCGAATCTTGCCACGTTTAATGTTCGGATACAGTTTCTGGTTACTGTGAGGCGAGCTTGGGATGCTAATGCTTTGTTGGGTTTGATGCAGAGAGTGGGGGTTGAACCTGATGAGGTTACCTTTAATTTGGTGATCAAAGGTTTTTTCCAAGCTGGTTATATTGACATGGCAAAGAGGGTTTATTCTGCACTACACGGGAAGGGGTATAAACCTAATGCTAAGATTTACCAGACCATGATTCATTATATGTGTAAGAGTGGGGATTTTGATCTGGCATACACTATGTCCAAAGATAGTATGCAGAAGAATTGGTTTCCGAGTGTAGATACCATATATATGCTGCTGGAATGCCTAAAGGGAAATGGGCAGATTGATAAAGGAAGGATGATCCTTACATTGGCTAAGAGAAGAAAACCTCCCTTCTCTGCCAATCATTTGGCTGCCATGCAATCCATATTATCCAAGAGTTAAATTAAGGGGAGTAGGGAAACAGGAAATCAAATTGACTTTTGTGAGACAGTAGCCCAAAAGGATCTCATATTCTTTGTATTCTATTCATTTGTACATCTTGAAAATTTTAACAAGCCTGGAAATTTGATGCAATTACATCTATACAAGTAGTCAAATACTAGTTATTTCCACTCAGTTAGTTTTATTGTACCATCCTTAATAATATTTGGCCGAGATGATATTTCAAGACGCGAATACCATATCAACTCTTGTAAGTTCTGAAGCACTCTTCTCCTCATGCAAGCATTCTTTCTCTCCACCACACACGCACCATTTTTGTGATTACTTTCATTGCTGACAAATCTTGCATGGTTATGTAGGTTGCATATACTATTATTTTCCGTGTCTTTCATTGGGAAAGTAATATTGTCGTGTGATTTGGTCATGGATCTTCTTATGAATGTCAATAGTAATAAACCAAATATTCATTTCATTTGCAATGACTGAAAAGTTTAGAGTGGATTTCTGGTGTTTAAGGCCCATGCTATTTTGCAACATCACTTCTTTTGTGTTTTGGAAAAAAAAAATCATGTATGCATGCATATGTTATGTTAATTTAGTTGCAGTTGTTTAAGATACTAATGTAATACTTAAATGATTTCAGAATTGTGAAATGACTTCAGAATTGTGGTGGAGAACACAATATTCATTTTAAATAAGAGAAGTTCATCCTTGTTGGATATCAATGATCCGATGTAAACCTTGGTAACATTTTTTTTTTTTTAATTTTTCTGTTCAAGTTACATTTGTTTTTTGGATCAATATGCGTGCGTTTTTCATGTTTTTTATATTATCTTATTTTGGTGACGTGCTTAGGTTAAATTTTGGCTTAACTACTCCCCCAGTCTTGAAATATCACCGGTATGACTGTTAAAAACCATTTATGTGAATAGCTTTGAAATTTGAATTAAAACACATGAATATTGCTGGCCAAAAATACATTTCAAGGAGATGTCAAATAAAAAGTGGAATGGGTGGATTAGAAGTCCAAGCCCAATTTGCTTAGTCCCTAATGATGACATGAAGCTCTTATAACTGAAATCAAAGGAGTTTCGCTCCCATTTTCTTTCTAGTTTACTAAATGATTGATATGCCTCTTGAAGAGACGGGTGCACTATTGCACTTGTCATACAATCAATGTTTATTTTCAGATTGTTATTTTCATAAATGCAACCCATCATTTATAATTGGGGTTAAATCTTATTGGAGGTTGGCAATGTAACATACATGCAAGGTCTTGATGCAGGAAATTCAACAGAAAACTTGGGAACTTCAAGTTGTATAAGCTATCTTATACTCTCAATAAATCTTCTCCATTTGAGCTTATAAAATCACATGACTTCCCTATTGCAAATGCCCTTTTTAAGAATTAGGAAAAGTCTACTCTAAAGTGAGTTTGTCTCTAAAGTAATCTAGTAAGGGTGTATCCACCTTAGATCATTTAGTGTGTTAAATCATGATATACTTTATTAAATTGAGGGTGGATACACCTTTACTTGCTAACTTTAGAGGAGCCTTTTTCCAAGAATTAATCCTCCTAATGTAAATTCATTATGCTGTTAAACTTCTAAACTTGTGGACTTGATTGATGAAATTATAGATCTGAGGATTAGTGTTTTATGGCTTGATAGTACTAGGTATGAGGAGGTAAATTTGAATTGACCCCAAATATCTATTTGTTTTTGAAGTGGAAGAGATGAAGTGTTCTTGTCATGCTCTGGAAATTTCTGGAAGAATTTTGATATGCAGGTTTTGTAAAGCAGGGGGGAGATGCCTCTATGTATTTGTCTAGGAGTCTCCTTATTCGGACCCTGAGGCTTTCTGGAGGGTTTCTGTCCACGCTGCATGATGTATGCACTTGGCTTAATGAGGTACTAGTGGAGAAAACTAGTATGCACTATACAGAGATGGGTTTCTGCTTTAGGACATGGATCTTATCTTCCTTGTGCTTACGTGCTTTGGATTGATGACAGATGATAGCCGAATGTTCACCTGGTTTGAAGGTATCCCATTCATATTTATGTCCAATGAAAGTTATTGATTAAAAGAATAATCAATTTATTTATCTGGTTAGCTAAGTTTGATTGAAGTGTATTGGAGAAGTTGCATTAGCCTTTTGCTGTGAAAATTATTGTGAAGAGTGTGGGAGGGACAAACGAAGGAGAACGTTGTTGCATTGTAAGGCACAAAATCAAGTGTCAATTTTGTGATTATCCTTAGACTTGAGACATCAAGTATATGACCATGGTTAGAACATCTTGACCATCAGAAGGAACAATAAACGGGGTGGAGAGTAATGTGCAATTTCTCATGGACATGATATGGAGACATTGCTGTTGGTTGTTTTCGCATTTATCAGCTAAGAGTATGAACACTTTCGACTGGACTGGTCTCTTGCATACCCTTTTGCCCTTATTGAGTAGAAAAGGCATTGACCAGGTCTATGAAGACAAAGGGCATATACAGAAAAAGCAATGCTACGCAGCTATAAAAAAAAATAGCCAGAATTTTGACAAAATACTAGGGTGGTGAAAACGTGGGAAGCTCCATCCCTGGTTGAAAATCCGCTAGCTTGCAGTCAGAGCATGTAAATTAATTTTTTTGTCTCATTGCTATTCCGAGTGTTTTTGGTTAACGGAAGTCCTCTAAGATTTTAGAAAGTTTCATCAGTGGGTCGGTTTCATGTTCTGAATGCAGGTTGTTTGATCCTTCGATAGATGATCAATCCTTCTGCCTTGTTTACTCTACTCATTAAACATATGACCGTTATTCGCAATTGATAAGTTCTTTGTTTTTTTGGTATTAATTTATAAGTTTTTACCTGCCATTTTTTTTTTTTTTTTTTGTTAAAGTTGCCCAACATCTATCCTTTCGAATAATTTATATTCTCACTGTGAGCCTCTCAAGCTTCATTGATGATCATGCAAAAAATCAATATGAAAATGAGTTCAAATGTAATGAGCCTAATAACATTGCTTGATTATCTAACATTTCAAGTAAAAAGTAAGGGTTTTATTTCTCTTATGTCATATAAGGGAAATTTTATCTCTTATTCACTTCGATTTTCGTGTGTTTTTTTTTTTTTTTTTTTTTTTTTTTTTAAAAAAAATGAAGTGGGTTTCATCATTTATTGTGAAAGTAGAAAAGAAAATTTATCTCATATAATATAAGAAAAATAAAACCCAAAAAGTAATGCACGGCAATTATGATATTAGTTGTTGATAGGACCTAGAAATTTGGGTAATCTTAGTGCCGCCATCTTGTGCGCACATTAGATGCATTTGAACCTAGCAATGAAACAAATCAATGATGTATTGTATCACTAGGATTAATTACAATGACATTGGAATTGAATCAAACATTGAAAAAACATTATACTGGAAGAAAAATAGTTTAAGAGTTTCTACGGAAAAAGATGTTGTAAATGGGAAGTGAATTCTTTTACATGTTATTTAATGGGATCATATCATATGTGAGATATTACATTACATGAGAAGATTTTAACTATTCATGATTTTTTATTCTTATATTTTTTTCTCTTTCATCTCTTGTCACCGGAAATTTGTGCATGAATGAATATAACCTCCCCTCAGTTATTAGAGATCTATTTATCTCATATTGCATGAAATAATAGTGTATCTCACTATCTTGTCTCAGTTACATAAGATAATTTACATAAAATAATTATCTCATGCAACATGAGAAAATTATTTCCATAGTTATTAATATATAAACACAATAATTATTTAAAAAAAATCTATTAATTGATATAAAAATATTAATATTAAGTTAAATATTTTTTAAAAAATTAGTTGATTAACCTCTATTAATTCAACTAACTTCTGTTTATGTTTATAAGTAGCTTTTACTTTAAAATAAAATAAAAAAATCCAAACAATAATATCCAAAATAAAAATAAAAAATCCAAACAATCACTTTTAAGTTTAACTACGATTTAGGAACCAAGTTTAGCGATGACATGAAAGAGGCTGAGATACTTGACCTTGTACAGTTAAATAGAAGGTTATGTGTTATCAAAAAAAAAAAAAAAAAAAAAAAAAAAAAAATAGAAGGTTATGGAACACTGGAGGACTTGCAGTTGTTGTTTCTCTCATGTAACATTTGATCTGACAAATGATTGAAACCTTGAAACTCTTCCTTCAAACCATAGCTCCCTTCCAAACCCAATGTCGAAGTCCATTCTTTCTCGAATCAAACCTCGTCACCGCCTTAAAGCCACGGCCTTTACGCCTCCCGGTATCAAGAACCTCGTTCTCGACGTCATCCGAATCCTTAAAACCCAGCAGCAATGGCAGGATTCCCTCGAATCCCGCTTCGCGGAATCCGAGGTTGTTGTTTCGGATGTTGCCCATTTCGTTATAGACCGAATACACGACGCAGAACTGGGTTTGAAGTTTTTTGATTGGGCTTCGACGAGACCCTTTTCTTGTTCTCTCGATGGGTTTGCGTATTCTTCTCTTCTGAAGCTCTTGGCGAGGTTCAGAGTGTTCTCGGAGATCGAGTTGGTGTTGGAGAACATGAAAGTGCAAGACTTGAAACCTACCCATGAAGCATTGAGCACTGTGATTCGTGCTTATGGAGAATCTGGGTTGGTTGATAGGGCCCTCCAGTTATTCCATACAGTGCGTGAAATGCATAATTGTTTTCCCACTGTTGTCGCTAGCAATTCGTTGTTGAATGGTCTAGTTAAAAACCGAAAAGTTGATATTGCGCGCCAGCTGTATGATGAAATGCTTGAAACAGATGATGGTGTGGGTGCTGTTGTGGATAACTATAGCACCTCCATAGTGGTGAAGGGCCTGTGCAAATTGGGGAAGGTTGAGGAAGGTAGGAGGTTAATTGAAGATAGATGGGGAAAAGGTTGTGTGCCACATGTTGTGTTTTACAATACGATTATTGATGGGTTTTGCAAGAAGGGTGATCTCCAAGGTGCAACTAGAGTTCTCAAGGAATTGAAATTGAAGGGGGTTTTGCCAACATTAGAAACTTACGGGGTTTTGATTAATGGATTTTGCAAAGCAGGGGAGTTCGAAGAAGTTGATCAACTTCTGATAGAAATGACTGCAAGGGGATTGAATTTGAATGTACAAGTGTTTAATAATATTATTGATGCTTATTACAAGCATGGTTTGGTAACAAAAGCAGTTGAGACAATGAGGAGGATGGTTGACATGGGTTGTGAGCCAGATATTGCAACTTACAATACACTGATTAACTTTTCATGTAGGGGTGGGAAAATTGAAGAAGCTGAGGAACTCATAGAGAGGGCGATGGAAAGGAGATTGCTGCCTAATAAGTTTACTTATACACCCGTCATGCATGCTTATTGCAAACAAGGGGATTATGTTAAAGCATCTAATATGCTTTTTAAGATTGCTGAAACAGGAGATAAACCGGACTTGGTTTCTTATGGAGCTTTTATCCATGGAACTGTCGTTGTTGGGGAAATTGAAGTTGCACTGATGGTCCGAGAGAAAATGATGGAGAAGGGTGTATTTCCTGATGCTCAAATTTACAATGTGCTGATGAGTGGTCTCTGCAAGAAAGGGAGGTTTCCTGCTGCCAAACTGCTACTTTCAGAAATGCTTGATCGTAATGTTCAACCTGATGCATATGTTTATGCCACCTTAGTAGATGGGTTTATTAGAAATGATGAACTTGATGAGGCAAAAAAGCTTTTTGAAGTCATAATTGGAAAGGGTATAGACCCTGGCACTGTGGGGTACAATGCAATGATTAAGGGTTTCTGTAAATTCGGAAAAATGACAGATGCTATGTCATGCTTCAATAAGATGAAAAATGTGCATCATGCTCCAGATGAATACACTTATTCCACAGTTATAGATGGATATGTGAAACAGCATGACTTAAATAGTGCACTCAAGATGTTTGGACAGATGGTGAAACAGAAATTCAAGCCAAACGTGGTCGCCTACACCTCCTTGATCAATGGATTCTGCAAGAAAGCAGATATGAGCAGCGCTGAAAAAGTTTTCAGAGGGATGCAATCTTTCAATTTGGAGCCTAATGTTGTCACATACACTATACTAATCGGGGGTTTCTTTAATGACGGTAAACCTGAAAAAGCAGCATCCTTTTTTGAGCTAATGCTGATGAACAATTATCTTCCAAATGATGCTACATTCCATAATCTGATAAAGGGTTTAACAAATATTACGACTAGTCCAGTTCTTACTGAGAAAAATGAGTCCAAGGAAAACGACAGGTCCTTGATTTTGGATTTCTTTGCAATGATGATATCGGATGGATTCAACCGAGTGATTGCTGCATATAATTCTGTTATTGTTTGTCTTTGTAAGCATGGAATGGTTGACACTGCTCAATTGTTGCAAACTAAGATGTTGAGTAAGGGCTTTGGTATGGATTCTGTATGTTTCACTGCTCTGCTACATGGCTTATGCCAAAAAGGAAAATCAAAAGAATGGAGGAATATTATATCATGCGATCTAAATAAGATTGAACTCCAAACTGCTGTTGAGTATTCCCTGACATTAGACAAATACCTATATAAGGGAAGGCTCTCAGAGGCTTCGCTTATTTTACAAACCTTGATTGAAGACTCAAAGTTTTCTGATCAACCAGTGGAAGATCTAAAGGTTATAGTAAGATAGGGAGTGAGGAAATTCCCATACTTCATTCCGAAATTCTGCAAACTAAAGAAGTCAATCAACATAGCAGTCTCATATGAATTTTAAAAATGCTTCCATGCTTTCTTAGAATCATCATGCCACAAGCATTTTATGAAGAGGCTATTAATGAATAATTGGTAGTTTCAACCTTTTGCAGTATTACTGGCATGCTTGATAGATACAAAATTGCACACTTGCAATTTATACTGGCGTGGAATCATCATGTGCATCTCTGTATTATACTCATGTATAGTATAGTAGTTATGCACGGATTGAAATTGTGATATACTTTGTAGTGTAGTAAAAGGGACACTTGGATTCTTATTTGTGATATGGCAAGAAGTCAAGAACAGAGCTAAGAGCAGAGGAGAATGGTTGGTTCTGCAGTCTGCAACTATTGGGCTCGTGGGACTGGTTAGCCAATATATCTCATTGGGCTTTGGGCCAGTTTCTGTGGATGTTTTAAGGGAGACAATGGGCTGTCATCGTAATCTGGGCTTTCAGATTTTGCTTAATTAATATGCGAAGGGGTCACAATTCCCCTTATTTTTAGCCCATATTGTGTGGCTCGTTGCCCCTTTCAGCTGTTTATACCAAGTGGGCAAGAATGCAGCTTTAATTTTTTAGTGTCCAACAGGATAGGCCTATTTGTTATTTATTTATTTATTTTTTAAAAAACCAACACTTTCCTCTTTTCAAAGTTACTTAAATCATATTATCTTTCTCTTTATTTTAAAAGTCACATTCTAATGGGAGATACTTATAAATGAGTTTCTCACGGTGTTTAAAAACCCGGTCGGGCAATCGCCTAGGCCGAGCGAGGTTAAGGGTCACAGTTCAACTAGGAGATCATGGGATCATTTCGGTGACCCAATTTTATACATTAAAAAAATATAAATATATATTCTATATGAAAAAATTCAAAAAAAATTAAACTACCAATCATTAAAAATTCAAAATATACTTACATAATTCAAGCAATTACATCTACAAGTCAATATTTACAAGCTAATCAAAGTATCAAAGTATAAAACACATGTCCCAATGGAGTTAATGAAAAGTTCTATCATCAAACTCAGATCCTTCGTGTCCTTTTCATGCACCTACAACAGTATGTGAAAGAGATCCCTTACCCAATAGAGAATAGCGGAGGTGAGGTGGCGACATGACAAATTAACAGAGGGGAGAGAAGAACCAGCAGAGTGGAGGAGATCACCAGAACAGGGAGACTGGGTCTGAGTCGGGGATAAAAGATCAGAAGAAAAGAAGAAGAACGATTCAAATTTCAGATCTAGTTCTAAATCTAGGCAGTAGTGAGTTTTTTTTTACACATCAAACGACGTCATTTCATGTATAATTTTTTTTTTAAAAAAATGCAGTGGCCTCTCTGACCCAGGAGTTACGGGTTCAATCGGGAGTTAGAGAGGTCAACGTGCAAGTAGGGTCTAACTACTAACCCAAACCCTGAGAGAGAGAGAGAGAGAGGGGGGGGGGGGGGGGGGGTCAACCCCGAGATGGAGCGGAGTTTTAAAACACTAGTTTCTCAAAAGCTTTTTTTTTTGTATGGCTCTCAGCGTTATTTGTAATTATTTTGTAACAATTTTTTTTTGTTAAGATACCCGGGTATTTTTGCTAAGAAAATGAAATAAAGATTAAAACACTCTCTAATGACGGCTTTAGAAATGTACCTAAAATCTTTTATTTTGTTTTCTAAAATGATAATAAGGTTTAAAAGTAACCGTTTCTGAGTAGTAGAAAGAAAATGATTAATCCTGATGGTTCATTCAAGTGACAATATGAACCACATTGGTGAATGATTAAAAGAGCAAGGGTTTGAATATTGGAGAGGAGTTTTGAGGTTCGAGGTAAATAATTGTCATGACAATCAACTCGGGATTAGACATTCCATACTTAAAGTGCATTGTGATTAAATCCGGTCCGGATATTGATCCAGTCAGAATGATGAATGACTGGTCGGATCGATGGGTCACTGGTTAAACTGATTGACCCAGATATATATATATATATATATATATATATATATATATATATATATATATATATATATATATATATATATATATATATATATATAATTATATTCTTCATTTCTAAAATGATTTAAACAAGGTTTACTAAATAAGTTCAAAATTTACCCAATCACACTCTTACAAGTTCATGAAGCACAAATAAATAAAATGCACGTTATTACTATGTCAATTTAAATTGTAATTCAGAATCCTCCTAAGCATATCTCTTAATAACATCTAAAAGATAAGATGTTGTTAACTCATATTTTTCAAATTTAACAACATTGAAATGACATATGTCACATTCTCTTATTCTGCAAATTGCTTCAGTATTATAAGTTGAAATTTGAGGTCGTTGTAGAAGAGTATACTTCTCACAAATAAAAATATAAATTTTTTTAAAAATGACTTATACATTTTTTTAAACAATTTTGTTTTATTTTTTTATAAAAATGCATGACCAGACCAGGTCACAGATTTTGATCAGGTTTTGTCCGGATCTGGTGCTGGACTCGAACCGGTCCAATGACCAATTCACCACATTTTTGATCAACCCAACCAGATCGGGCCGAGTTTTATAATACTGCTTAAGTGAGTTTCTTTTTTCGCCTAGGTGTGGAGATATTCTAGAGAGTAGAGACTTGACTTGCCCAAAAGAAATAATTGTGGTCATGAAATCCAAAAAAAAAATTGGAAAAAAAACTATTTTTATAATGTAATTTTTCAAAATAAAAAATTGAAGGTGTAATTGGGATATTTTTAAGTAAAGAATGTTATTTACTAAAAAAATTATATTTTTCCCAAATAATTGTCATTGCAATCAAACTCTTTTTAATGATAATGGTAACGTATAACTACACTCTTTAATCAATTAAAATTATGTGTACATCAAGCATTTTTAAATTATAAAAAGAAGGGACTCTTTCTTAAACGGATTACCAAACAATAATTTGAACGAGTGTCTCTTTGTTAAATCGAATCGTTCTAAAATGTCAACATTGTTTGATGAGAGTTGTTATGGACCTTATGGTATCCATAAGGGTATCATCATATCTAAAGGGGTTTTAAAAAATAATAATAATTATTTGTTTTATCATAACTGTTTGATGATTCATTAGACATAATCAAAAAGAAATATATATTTGACAACTCAGCCTTTTGAATTAGAACATTTGAAAAAAAAAAGTGTTGCACCAAAAAGAAAAAGAAAAAGAAAAAGAAAAAATATATATATAGGGTTCATTTTTTATACAGTCAATGTAGATAACTTATCTACATTGAGCCCAAAACGACGTTGTTTTGATGCGGAAATCAAGGTATTTTTGTAATTATAAGTTATTTCAGGGTTATTATAGTCTTTTTCATTATAATTTTTTAATTTTTCAACCCAAAGCGACGTCGTTTTAGCAACGAATGTAGATAACTTATCTACGTTCACTTTAGAAACATTAAAGCCATATATATATATATATATATGAGAAAAATATTTCTCGGACAACTTGAGATAAGTTTATCTCTGGCCATCCTAAATCTACGTCGTTTTGTTTATTTATTTTCTTATATTAATTGATTCACTTTTGAATGATTATGATTCCATTTTTCTCTCTCTTTCTTTATCACCATTGATCCATATTTCTACGGTTATGATATAGATTTAGTATCTGGAGATAAAATTATCTCAAGCAGCCTGAGAAATGATAAGCTATATATATATATATATATATATATATATATGTGAATAAAGGAGTAATCACTTAATGGTTAAATATATTGTAACTATTTTAATGTTAGAAAAACAGATATAATTCTAACTCTTGTAAACAATTTAAGCCAGACAGAATAAAATTAAAATAAAAGTGAAAGGTCATTAATTTTTATAAAACATTTATATATAGATTCCTAGATTCCCTGATGTATATATTGTAAAAGGCACATATTATAAATACAAGAGCACCAGGCCCGTGATAGTATTCAAAAGTGCAAATAAATCAATTCACGGTTAAGAAAACCAAATAATGGAGAAGATGAGAGTGATACTAATTGCTCAATTCATATTCATAGCTGCAGCAGTTGCAGTTCAAGTTGGTGAAACCATTACTTCTAAGCCTAACCTACTCCATAGCTATGTTCAAGGCTATGAGTCACCTAAATTTAGAATGTCCTTGACACACTGCATGGGGCATGGTGCTGAAACATGTAATGAAGCTAATGCTGGAATAGAAGATGCACACGGGTTGGCTCATTGCCTTTTCAATTCTTTGGAAGGGTGCTTGAAACATCATGGTGCTGTACTTGATCAAACAAGTGGTACCTCCACATTACCCCATCAAGTTCAAACCATCTTCAGTCACTGTGCTCATGTCAGTGCAAAGAGTTGTTGGACTGGCCCTAATATTGCTACATCCGTTTTATCCGCGTGTCTAATTCCATCCATGAATCAATGCGCATACCCCAATTGAGCTGCACCTAATAGTATGTGTTGTTTTCCCAATATATACACACACACACATATTTTTTTATTTATTTTATTTTTTTATGTTTCTCATGTTATAGGAGATAAAATTATCTCCTATACACACAAAAGTGTGCTGAGGCAATGTGAAGAGAAAAGAGTTGAAAAAAAAACATGAGTCTCACACACTTTTATATGTGTATAGAAGAAGATTTTAACTTCCACAACAAAAGATATTAAACCCTTTTTTTAATGCGGTAAACAGAAAAGAAAACCAGCTTATATATAAGACGGAAAAAATGTGTATCATTTTAAAGGACACAAAATTATGTCCTTTTAAGTGAGAGAAAGAGATAAATCATAGGAGAGAGAAGGGTGAAAGAAATTTTAAAAATACGAGTCTCACCTCTTTATGAGAGTGAAAGGATATAAAATGACACCTTTTTTCCCATATAAGACACTCATTTTATTCAGATACATAATTCTTGTTAGTGCCTTAATGGCTATGCATTTTTTATCGACTAAAATCACTATATACATAGAAAAATGCTGAAAATTACAGATTAGTTTTCCCAAAACGCACGTAGAAGTACAGTTTTTTTTTCTTTTGAATGTGTTATAATTACAAAAACAACTGTACACTTATTTTTCTACTGATTAGTTAAAAATGATTCGTAATATTGCTCATTTACAAATACTTTTGCTCAAATGTTTTTATGTGTAATCTCGATCTTATATAATTATTTTTTCAAGCAACGTAGCTTCTTCTGAATTTTATAACATCAGTTATACTTATTATATTGGTTCTAATTATGTTACATTATTCACATGGTTTGTCCTTGTCTCCCTTGATTGTATAGATTATAAGATTTAAAAGCTACCTTGTTAATGCAGGGGATCCTATTATCGTGTGAAGTTATATTGGATATAAAGGGAAAGTACTTGCCATACGACTACCAGAAGAATAACGTGCTTTATATAAATGTTTATGGTTTCCAAGCTAGTATAAGATGAAGGATCTGTAATACCTTCAATATTTCCAACTAGCTATATCACTGTTATTTATAATATATCACTGGATGTCATGATCGTTCATGCATGGCGTTTTTACTAAATAGTAATAAAATGGAGAAGTTCATATACTCATATTATAGTATTTCTCAATAAGAGAGCATGCTTTACGTTTATTTTTCTTCGGATTTCTACTCCGGCTCAAAGAGTCGAAACTCGTGGGGATACCGGAGGGAGCCAACTCGTCTCAAAGAGATAATTAGGGTTGGGTAACTCCAAAAAAAAAAAATCTAGTGATTGTAAAGACCAATTCAAGCACACATATAATTGCAAATAGAAAAAGAAGAGGGAGAGAAAAGCACTACACACGCTTCACCTTGAGTCAGCTCAATTTAGGGCTACGTCCAAAAGTCTATCATTATTCTGTTCACATCACTGGTTATAATGCACTCACTTATAAGAGAATATAAATAAATTTAAAAAATTCCAAGCCTCAACCCTTAATCAAGGGCTCAAACTACTAAATAAAAGAAGTTACAAAGAAATATGACGCTCACAATAATACTAGGCTTCCATGAGCTGGATACCTATTGGTTTTATCATACATGAGTCATTAATTAAATGCAAAGTGTTTGACAAGTATAAAATCATTGATGTAGTTTCACCTAATAGTTTAGACTTTTGGGTTGAATTTGTTCTTTACATGGTATTAGAGCCTGAGTGTCACGGTATGAACCTCACTGCCACCTATTTAATTAATAATTAATTATGTCTTATGTAGTTTCTTAGCACAGGTAGGTGGTCTTGTGCATTATCCACCCTTCAAACTCAATGAGCTCTCATGTGAGAAGGCGTCTTATAGAAGTACAAAATCTTTAATATAGCCTCACCCAATAACAGTTTAAACTTTTGGGTTGAATTAGTTCGAAACATACTTAATACTGACTCAGCGTAAAATACGTCCATACCTATTGAATGCAAGCCCAATATACCTTGAAAGGGTAAGAATTTTTTTTAATTAGGAAAAGGTATCTGACTCAAAAATTTAAACAAAAAGAATCTCAAGAATAATGGAATGATGACATATTCGAGAAATTTCATCACACTAATCAAGGAAATCAGAGAACTGCTGCAATTCTTCTATCAGGGGAGATATTCTAACTCTTCTTTTAATTTTCTTAGTTATTTTTGTAGTATTTTGTGTGTTCTTTATTTTTATCTTTAAAAAAACAAAAATTTGGAAAATGTTTTCTGAGCACGTCCCAGGTTTAGATATGCTTTCCCTAGTTAACTTGACTGATTCATCATAGAAAACATGTTTTGTATGAACTTCTGGCATAATATTGTATGTGCATGAGCAGAGTTCATGATTGCTCGTTTGTCTGAATTTTGTGATTGAATGATTAATGATGCCTGATGTTTCTTTTGAAAGTCTAGCTTGACATCATAGCTGGTGAAGGTTTGTGCTTAAACACTTATTTTATTCTGAGAGACCTCATTGTGATAGCATTCTAGAACTTGCTCTGTTTCTCTGAGATGCATGCATTGATTGAAATGATTAAGGCAATTTTATTCTGTTAGCCATGGCCAGACAACCCACCTGTATGAATTTTTCCATTGCTAGCCCCCTTGAGCCTGAACTTTTTTGTTGATAATTGACCTGTGGCCTGATTGATGGCTTAGCCTATATCCAAGTGACTTACCTTGATTGAGATTGAATTACTGATGTGTTGAAAGTTAAAACAAAAAAAAATTTGAGGTAAGCTCCACAGAGGTCAAATAATTAGGGGAAGTAAAAGTTCATTTGTGCCCTTAAAACAAAGGAGAAAAAAGCAAGAAAAAGAAAAAGAGTGAATGTAAAGAAAAAGTGGCTGAAAGGAATTAGTTTCTGAAATTCTGTGGGAATGTAAGTGGAGCAAAACAATTGAGTTGAATTTGTTAAAAATGAAATAATATCAGTTTTTCAATCTCATTGTTGTTTGAGCTACTATCCATATATTCCAAACCTTTAACCCAGCCAAGTTACAACCTGTGAAGTCCTTTTGATCAATTGTGCATGTGTTAATGTTCCTCATCTTTAGGAACTTGAGAATATGATCAAGCTTATGGTAGTGTTATTGCTGTGATGGATTGAGTGATTGTTACTCCCCCAAACACTTGAGTGCTGAGCATTATATGTTTTGTCTTGGTGAGGGGTGTTCAAGCTAGATTCTGACATTTTTATGAGAATAGAAGGCATTGTTAGGAGTTCTTTGCATTGATTCAGTTATGCTTAGCATAGTGATCTATTGATTGTTTGTGTGATGTTATGTTGGAATAATTGATTGTTTCCTGGATTAAGTCTTGTACATTGCTGGGGACAACAACGTTTAAATCTGGGAATGGTTTGATATGCCTCTGGCAAGTGTAGTTTTCTGTGTTAAAATTGATAAGAATTTAGTCATAAAAGAGCAACTTAAATACATATTTGCTAATGATATTGATTCTTTCTTTTCAATAATATTTCTCACCTATTTGTTGTGTTTTTACAGGAAAAAGAAGTGAAAATTATAAAAAGCCTGTTAACGCAATTCCACACGGATGCAGAGAAATACAAGTTCCAGAAGCATGGCGCCAACCGGCGCCAAATTAAAAGAAAGGAAACAAAGTTCCATGTTGCATAGGCCAAATTCCAGGGAAATGGCGCCACTTGGCGCCAAAATGGAGCCAAGTGGTGCCAAAATGAATAAAGGTGAAACAATATTGCCACGCCAACTAGCGCCAAAAAGAGACAAAAGTGGCGCCAATGTTGAAGGTAAGTGGCGCCAACTGGCGCCACTTTACGTAAAAGCTGTTCCGACTTTGCAATTTTGGACAGAAGCGTGGCGCGAAGTGGCGCCAAACCAATGCCAGTTGGCGCCGGTTTGCGGGAAAATAATACCGTGTTGCGTGAAGGGTATTTTTGGAAGAAAGAAAAGAGGCTTATAAATAGGATCCTTATGACAGAATTAGGGATCCAGACCTATTCTGAGAGAGACGACAGTGGTGCTTCGAGAGGAATCTGAAGATCAAGTTTCTTTCCTTCTCCTTCTTTTTAATTTTATGATTTCATTGAATATTGAATTTTTAGCCATGATTATGCTTGGCTAGTTACTCTTTATTGTAGTTAGGGTCACAAACCCTATGTGAACCCTTGTTACGCGGATTGATTTATAATTGCTCGTTTATATAATTATCTTTATCTCTACCCTGTTCGTATTTTACATTTTCTTTATTAGAATTGATCACTCTAATAGTTGATAATAGTCTGAGGGTTAGAACCCTAGATAGGAATATTGGGGTTTTCATCCTGAAAGGGGGTAGGATAACTGTTCGTATGCATGCTAGAAATATATGTGTATTGAATTGCGGATGCCTAAATTATTGAGTTCATCGCTTAATTTTCATGAGGGGTTGCTAATGGATTAGGATTCCAATTGAGATTAAAGGGTTAAATTGCCAAGGGATTGGGATTTAACTAATTATTTTAGATAATAATTTATCCGAGTAATTTTATAAATGAATATTGTAAATCAATCCAAAGTAATAAGTGAGGATCATAAGGTGAGTGCGCTCTAGCTACAATGCTTTTCTCATTTTTATAAATCAAAACTCATTTTCTTGTTCTTATTTTTATCCTTCATTACAGAAAAATTACAAAAACAAGTCTTTATTTTCAATTCTCAATTTCACAAAATTCGACAATATTTGTCACAACCTTTGAACTCTTCCATTCTTAAAAGGAACAATTAATTGATATTCGACCCAATCCCTGTGGAGACGATACTTTACTTACTATCTATATTACTTGTGCGATCAGTATACTTGCCGGTGAGCATCAACACTCCCACCCTTTGAGCTAGCTTTTGGGGTGGTGTATCCCAAGGTTCTTAACAGATTAGGAGATTTTCGAATTTGAATTATTATTGTAAAAGTTTAAATTATCTTTCTATTTACAATAAATTGTTGTTTAGGAAGTTGTTAGAATATTTTTAGGTATTATCTTTCTGTTTACAACAAATTGTTGTTTAGGAACTTGTGTATATATACACCTCATTTGTAGAAGAAAAATACGAATGAATGAAAAGAGTATTCCAGCAGTTAGAATTTTGACATGGTATCAGAGCGTTCGAAATCTCACCGCCTTCCACTTTCTTTGTAGTGGAATTTCCACATGTAGGTGGACTTGTATGTTGTCCACCCTTCAAGCCCAGTGGGCTCTCGTGTGAGGGGACGTGTTGAGAAATATAGTCCCTCGTGTGAGGGGACGTGTTGAGAAATATAGTCCCACATTAGTTGTTTTGGCAACTAATGTGAGGTTTATAAGGCCTTGGGCACTCCCACCCTTTGAGCTAGCTTTTGGGGTGGTGTATCCCAAGGTTCTTAACAGATTAGGAGATTTTTGAATTTGAATTATTGTTGTAAAAGTTTAAATTATCTTTCTGTTTACAACAAATTGTTGTTTAGGAAGTTGTTAGAATATTTTTAGGTATTATCTTTCTGTTTACAACAAATTGTTGTTTAGGAACTTGTGTATATATACACCTCATTTGTAGAAGAAAAATACGAATGAATGAAAAGAGTATTCCAGCAGTTAGAATTTTGACATGGTATCAGAGCGTTCGAAATCTCACCGCCTTCTACTTTCTTTGTAGTGGAATTTCCACATGTAGGTGGGCTTGTATGTTGTCCACCCTTCAAGCCCAGTGGGCTCTCGTGTGAGGGGGCATGTTGAGAAATATAGTCCCACATTAGTTGTTTTGGCAACTAATGTGAGGTTTATAAGGCCTTGGGCACTCCCACCCTTTGAGCTAGCTTTTGGGGTGGTGTATCTCAAGGTTCTTAATAGATTAGGAGATTTTTGAATTTGAATTATTGTTGTAAAAGTTTAAATTATCTTTCTGTTTACAACAAATTGTTGTTTAGGAAGTTGTTAGAATATTTTTAGGTATTATCTTTCTGTTTACAACAAATTGTTGTTTAGGAACTTGTGTATATATACACCTCATTTGTAGAAGAAAAATACGATGAATGAAAAGAGTATTCCAGCAGTTAGAATTTTGACATGGTATCAGAGCGTTCGAAATCTCACCGCCTTCCACTTTCTTTGTAGTGGAATTTCCACATGTAGGTGGGCTTGTATGTTGTCCACCCTTCAAGCCCAGTGGGCTCTCGTGTGAGGGGGCGTGTTGAGAAATATAGTCTCACATTAGTTGTTTTGGCAACTAATGTGAGGTTTATAAGGCCTTGGGCTAGGGGTGTTAACGGGCCGAGCCGAGCCGAGCTTTGATCTTAACGGGCCAAGCCTGTATTTAAACGTGTCAAACTGGCCTTAGCCTGTTACCTGTTACGAATATAATATTAGCCTGTGGCCTGGTTCGTTTACAAAAAATAAAAGCCTGTCTCAAGCCTGTTGCCTGTTTATTTATTAAAAATAAAAACCTTACTTTCCAATTTGTAGCAGTATTTAGCCCATTAATCATGCACTGATATGTATTTTTTTGTAAGAAAATAATAGTTGTTTCTTTTATAATAGAAAACATTAATATTAAAAAATCAAAATAACAACAACACCTTTACTTTATTTTACGTTGCTTTTCTTTAATTTTCTTCCACATTCTAGATTTTTTACACTAGATTTAAACCCCACCAATAAATTTTCTTCCACATTTTACATTAAATTTTCTTTCACGGTCGCCGCCATAAGCATCATTATAAGCCGTGGAATCCGCATGGCTTATAAAAATAGATGATGAACATAACTTCATTTACCTGTTGGTGGGACGATGAGTTAGATCGGGGAGAAGAGATAGAGCAGAGACAGAAAACTGAGAAAAGGATGTTGAAATGATTAATATAAAAATATAAAAAATAAATAAATTTAATGTATACGGGCCAGCCTCCAAGTCTTCAAGGCCGGGCTTGGCTATGGAAGCTTGAGGCCTTTTAAATAAAAAGGTTTCTGCATGAGTATAAGTCTGGACTTAATAATAAAAAAAGACGAGTCGAGCCGAGCCGAGCCGAAACGGGCTGGGCCTAAGGCCCCTGGCCTTATTATGACCCCTACCTTGGACACTCTCACCCTTTGAGCTAGGTTTTGGGGTGGTGTATCCTAAGGTTCTTAACATAAGATGTGACTATAAATAAGGAAACTGAAATAACAAAATTGATTGTTATAAAAAAAAATTTAAATAATAGCTTCGCACTGGTATTCAAAACATTGTTCTTCCAAGTTTCAAAAAGTGATGAAGAGAGATTTTTAACAAAAAAATCAAATGAACGGTCTGATTACGATTACCATTTACGGTTGTTATTATTACTGTTATTGACTAATATAATATATTTTTAATATTTGTTGAAATAACAACACAAAACCCACCCCCACCCCACAAAATCAAACCACAACATATGGAAAATTATTTATCAATTTAATCTAACTAGTTGATTACCCGTGCGATGCACGGAGAAAAAAGAAATCGGTTTGTTTGTCCCGTAAATAATTAATAAGAAAATCGGTTTGTTCATATGACATAAACGTGTAACTTTTAAGGTAGGAACAAAAAAAAGAATATAATAATTTAAACACGGTAAATTCCATGGTTGACAACAAAATCTCCTTTAAAAAAAATATAAATGTCATGTTGACAACAATATAATAAGAAATATGCCCAACCGATACTCACAACAGTTGTAAAATATCGTCCGCCATGCACTATTGGTATTTGCTGCTGTTCGAAATGAATCATAAACAATATATAAACAATAATTGGAAAAGAAAAAATTATTGAAGGGAATTATATAGTTTATGGCATATGAATAATTCAGAATTACAATGAAAAATCTTTGACTCTGAAAAATGACAAGGGAATAATATACTGATTGTGCCTCGAATACTGAATCTGCATAACAATAAAAAATTAGCAGAAAAATAGGCATAACAACTAAAGGAAATCAACAAAGAAGATTAAAAAATATTTTCTGATAAAAAATTGAGATCTTACCTGATACCAAACAACAATGTTATCTCTTTGTAGAAATAACTAAGTATACTACACTAATCTTTGAAATATTTCCTTGTAGACGATGTTAAATGTAGTATTTGTAACGCAACCATTTTCATCAAGTATCAGCATCTTCAATCTATGTCTGCTCTTTACTCTAGATAGTGCCACATATAATTGCCCATGAGTGAAGACAGGCCTAGGAAGATAAATGCCAATATGAGACAGCGACTATCCTTGACTTTTGTTGATAGTCATCGCAAACGAAACTACCAAGGGGAATTGTCTTTTTTGGAAGTTTACTGGAAATGTATGAGCCGATGGGCTGATCGTCATTCTAGGGATTAATACAGTATCTCCTATATTGTTTCCTGTAAGAACAATTGCCTCAACAACATGATTCCCCAACTTTGTAATAAGTAATCTCGTGCCGTTGCATAAACCTCTTGATTGATCAATATTTCTCAATAGCATCACTGGTACTTTAACCTTCAAAGTTAATATATGATCAGGAATCCCCGAACATGAGAATGTATTTAAGATATCAGGGGAGATTTCGTCATCCTCAACAGATGAATTACCGTCTTGTTTCAAAACCTTATTTGAACTCAAAAATGTCCTTTCTTCACCGGAATCACAACCATTAGGTGCTCGTTTAACATGGCAACATCGGACAATTTAGGAGTCAGAAGAGCACGTTCTTTAAAGAAAGTAGGATCTAATATATTATCCATCAGATTCGGGTAAACAAAATCAACAATATCTGAAAGTGGGTCTTCTGAACCTTTGATCAACAATTCATCTGGAATTGTTATAATAGATTCTCCATCAACATCATCCCCAAGATCACCATCTCCTATTTTAAGCAGCCACTCAGAAAATTCTTTTATTTCCAACAAATTATTAGTGTTACTTCCAGAATTGAGACGCATGTTCTTGGTCAAAGATAACAGATGACAATGGGACTATAGATAGGAAGAATTGTTGGTTGCATGAACTATATCTTGTCTACTGCCATTTGGAATGACAGGTAATATTTGCCGAAAGTCACCTCCTAGAACGACAACTTTTCCACCAAAGGGCATATCAACACAGCTGGTATCATAAAATCTAAGAACATCTCTAAGTGTTCTATCAAGAGCCTCAAAGCAAAATTTGTGTACCATTGGTGCTTCATCCCAAATGATTAACTTTGTTTTTTACAATAACTCTGCCAAAGTAGAATTTTGTTTTATATTACATGTTGAATCTTCGATGATCTGTATAGGAATACGAAATCTAGAATGTGCCGTACGTCCTCCAGGAAGAAGAAGTGTAGCAATTCTGCTAGAAGCAAATTAAGCAGCATTTCAGCTCGAGATCAAACAAATGCTGACAGGGTGTTCCAAATAAATGTGTTTCTAGTCCCACCAAAGTCGTATAGGAAAAAAATCCTCCTTTACCTGCCGAAACAGCTGAAATTATTTTGTCATAAACAACCCTCTGCTCATGAGTAAGTGAATTCAGTAGTCTGTCATGCTCTTCTTTCAAAGAGAAACTGTCATGATATTGATTAGGCTAGACGTTTCCAATGCAAAAAGTTGTGATTCTGTTCATGCAACACAATCCCAAGATTCATAATAATTGTATTTTAATAAAAATCATTTCTGTTTTTAGTTTCAACAAAAATTGAAAAAGCTTGAAAACTCTTAACTTCTTCTTATAATGAAATCACGAATAAACTGAAACGCGGAGCGTTATATACTGGACAACGATTGAAATTTTATCTTATTTTACATCGTTTAAGTGCAGCCTTTATATTTATATTAATTGATCTAAACACCACAAAGATGCAGCATAACATCACACAAATTAAAAATTTTCAAGAACAACTTCAACGTTTAATTTCTAAATATAGTTCAACAACAGCAAAAAGTAATAATCCCAAATCGTCATCACAGGCGTTCTTAAATTATCAAGCACGAAGAAAATATATCCACAACTCGTAGAATACAAAAAAATATCCCCAGCAAGCCTTAAAAAATTCTTTTCCCACCATCCATATTTAAATTCAAAATTTTAAACCATTTCAAATTTCAAATTTTAGATCAGATGTCCAATTCCAACACAAAAATAATTAAAACAGCTGATTTCTTTTTGGATACCAATGTGATGGGCAATGAGACATTCAATGCCTTGTCTGCCACCACAAATGGTCATTTAATTATTCGATTTAGAAATTAAAAATTGATTTTTAAAAGTAATTCTTTTCCCACCATCCATATTTAAATTCAAAATTTTAAACCATTTCAAATTTCGAATTTTAGATCAAATAACCAATTCCAACATAAAAAGCAATTAAAACAGCTGATTTCTTTTTCGATACCAATGTGATGGGCAATGAGAGATTCAATGCCTTGTCTGCCACCACAAATGGTCATTTAATTATTAGATTTAAAAATTAAAATTCGATTTTTAAAAGAAATTCTTTTCCCACCATCCATATTTAAATTCCAAATTTTAAACCGTTTCAAATTTTGAATTTTAGATAAAATGACCAATTCCAACAAAAAAAGCAATTAAAACAGCTGATTTCTTTTTGGATACCAATGTGATGGGCAGTGGGACATTCAATGCCTTGTCTGCCACCACAAATGGTCATTTAATTATTCGATTTAAAGATTAAAATTTGATTTTTAAAAGAAATTCTTTTCCCACCATTCATATTTAAATTCAAAATTTTAAACCATTTCAAATTTTGAATTTCAGATCAGACGACCAATTCCAACATAAAAAACAACTAAAACACCTGATTATCCAATTAAAATTTCGAATTCCAAAATCATATTTATTAATTAATTATTCTTTTATGTCTGCCACCACAAATGGTCATTTAATTATTCGTTTTAAAAATTAAAATTCGATTTTTAAAAGAAATTATTTTCCCACCATCCATATTTAAATTCAAAATTTTAAACCATTTCAAATTTCGAATTTAGATCAAATGACCAATTTCAACATAAAAAGCAATTAAAACAGATGATTTCTTTTTGGATACAAATGTGATGGGCAGTGGGACATTCAATGCCTTGTCTGCCACCACAAATGGTCATTAAATTATTCGATTTAAAGATTAAAATTCGATTTTTAAAAGAAATTCTTTTCCCACCATCCATATTTAAATTCAAAATTTTAAACCATTTCAAATTTCGAATTTCGAATTTTAGATCAGATGACAAATTCTAACATAAAAAGCAATTAAAACAGCTGATTTCTTTTTGGATACCAATGTGATGGGCAATGGGACATTCAATGCCTTGTCTGCCACCACAAATGGTCATTTAATTATTCGATTTAAAAATTAAAATTCGATTTTTAAAATAAATTCTTTTCCCACCATCCATATTTAAATTCAAAATTTTAAACCATTTCAAATTTTAAATTTTAGATAAGATGACAAATTCCAACATAAAAAGTAATTAAAACAGCTGATTTCTTTTTGGATACCAATGTGATGGGCAGTGGGACATTCAATGCCTTGTCTGCCACCACAAATGGTCATTTAATTATTCGATTTAAAGATTAAAATTTGATTTTTAAAAGAAATTCTTTTCCCACCATCGATATTTAAATTCAAAATTTTAAACCATTTCAAATTTTGAATTTCAGATCAGACGACCAATTTCAACATAAAAAGCAATTAAAACCCTTGATTATCCAATTAAAATTTCGAATTCAAAACCATATTTATTAATTAATTATTCTTTTATGTCTACCACCACAAATTGTCATTTAATTATTCAATTTAAAAATTAAAATTCGATTTTTAAAAGAAATTATTTTCCCACCATCCGTATTTAAATTCAAAATTTTAAACCATTTCAAATTTTGAATTTTAGATCAGATGACCAATTCCAACATAAAAAGCAATTAGAACAACTGATTTTTTTTTTGGATACCAATGTGATGGGCAGTGGGACATTCAATGCCTTGTCTGCCACCACAAATGGTCATTTAATTATTCGATTTAAAAATTAAAATTTGATTTTTAAAATAATTTTTTTTTCCAATTTACCCAATAAAGAAAGTTTGTATATACCCAATTTGTAGAATTAATCAGGGAGTGACACTTGGCAAAACTCTACAGCATTGAACTTTCCTTTATATATATATATATATATGGGGCAGGATATTCTTACACCGGTGTAAGAGTTAGAAGTCTTACACTCAATCTTGACCATTGATCAACTTGTATCTAATGGTTCAGTTTACTAAAAAATTAGAGCCCTTAGATATAAGTGACATCAACGAATAAGATTAAGAGTGTAACTTACACTAGTGTAAAATGATCCTGACCCTATATATATATATATATATATATATATATATATATATATATATATATATATATATATATATATATATATATAGATTTGGTCTTTGCTAACCTATTAGGTGTCATGTGGCAGCACCACGTTGGGTAACGTAACCAGACTTAACAATTCTGCTATGTGTCATCATCAGTGTTGTTAATCTAAAACTTTATTCCCTCTTCCACTATTATTTTCTAAAAATTAATTGATATAATAAAGAATAATTAATGTTTAGATGGTAAATAGCACGACAATTATTATTTTTAAAATTAAATTTTAATTAAATAATAATTAAGAATGTAAATAATTTTTATTACCTGTTATGGTCATTTTAAATTTTAAAAAAATAAAAAATATCAAATTTATCGTGATTGATTTTATCTTTCTTTCCTTTTTCTGAAAAATTCAAATATTTTAAAATGAAGATATTAACAAATATTATCAAGATCCTAAATGAGGTAATTATTTTTATTTAAGAAATTATCATTAAATTTATTTGATAAATAATATTTAAAATCATAAATAATTTTCATTTTTCTGCTGCAATGTTTTCAAAATTCCTGTAAATTTAAAAAATTAAAATTATTGTTAATAATGATAATTTGATTATACATTTTTCTATTTCTTTCATTATTTATTCAAAAATTTAAATATTTAATATTTGTTAAATTGGGAGGATGATACTATGCGTAATTTTTAATAGCTTGAACGTTAATGTTAGTCATGAAATATGAAATATTATTTTCCTTTTTTTATAGTTCTGTTATTTTTATTAATCAATATTTCTTGCTATTATTTTTAAAAGATCTGAAATATTATAATTCATGAAAAATTTATGTTCCAACTTAAAATAAAATAAAATTTCTTTTTTTTTTGGAGTTACCCAACCCTAATTATCTCTTTGAGACGAGTTGGCTCCCTCCGGTATCCCCACGAGCTTCGACTCTTTGAGCCGGCTATGGGACTAATCCGGAGTGCGGGGGAAGAGTGATAATAAAATTTCTATCACTTGAAGTTTACAGAATTTATTAAATCTTTGAATTTTTAATAGAGAAAGAAAACAAAAAATCCATTATCAAAATTTCAGCATTGATGATAAATTTTATAATTTGCAATTTGCATTTGACTTAGTGAATTTAATGTCAATTTAAAAAATAATAGTAGTTGCAATATTTATGATCAAAATTATTAAATATTAATTATTATTTATGATACAAATTAATATTTCGAGAGGAAGTGGAAATTTTTACAAACAATAGGATAGCTTATGTGACAACATTTAGTCTAGCTTGACAATATCGTAAAAATGGAATTTGAGAGGGATGCCAAGTGACACCCTAATCTCGTCAGTGGGCCAACTAGATTAATTTGGATTTAATTGATAAATAGCTTCCTTGTAAAATCTAAATGCAAGATAATTGTGTACTCCATTTAAAAGAAAAAAAATATCAAATAATTGTAAAGAAAAAAAATATCAAATAAGTATATAATCAAAATATATTCTTTTTTATTTAATTGATAAATAGCTTCTTTGTAAATGCAATATAATTGTGTACTCCATTTAAAAGAAAAAAAATATCAAATAAGTGTAAAATCAAAATATATTCTTTTTTTAATAACAAATATATATATATATATATATATATATATATATATATATATATATATATATTTATGGCTAAGTGCAAGCTAATGCTAAAATAGGAAACAAGCTAAAATTTGAACAGATTAATCAATCTTGAAAGGGCAAGATTTTTTTAATTAGGAAAAGATATCTGACTAAAAAATTTAAATAGAAAGAATCTCAAGAATAATGGGATCATGACAAATTCGAGAAATTTCATCACACTAACCAAGAAAATCAGGGAAGAGACAATCGTCTAGACATGAAAATTCTAACATATATACATATTTGGACAAACAAGCAGAAAAGGTAAAAAGGAATAGAGAGGATCGAAGTGACAAGAAGAGAAGGTCTTACCAAGAAAAAAAGTAAGCTCGTCCTTCTTGATCTTTTGTTGTGCACTTTTTATTTTTATTTATTAAATGTTGGAGAAGTAATGTCATTTTATTCGATGCTTTACGTTGAATCTATTACATGTTAATTTTTGCTTTGTTTTAATTCAGTTAAAAAGTTCACCTGCTTGTACCTGCAGCATAGTCATAACACCATTCCGAATTAGTAACAATTGTTGTATGTGCTAGAAAATGGGTCGTGGAAGAATAACGATGGTTCCAAAGGAGAAAGATCGTAAGAGAACTGTTATGGATCAGAATAAGGTCCATGGTCAGTAAGGCTCATGATCAGCTCAGGTCCACAGGTAAGCATTATAAATAGGAGCTAAACGCCACAGGTATAATCTAATCTCTTTTTACCTATTTAGGCAGCCTAGATAGCACGCACACTTTTCCCAAGGCTAAGGCCATCAGATAGTGTGTGATCTGCTGTCCTCAAGATACCTAACTCATAAGTATCTAGAGAAGACACCTGAATCATAGATCAATCATCCAATCCTAATTGGACACATCTGCCTAGGGCAGAACAAGAACATTTCAGAGGAGAAAGAGTAACATAATGAAGAAAGTTTATGAGTTTTCCACTCTTTGTGATGTTGATATTTGCGTAATTAGCTATGCCCCCAGCTTTGAGGGTGAAGGACTTGCTCAACCTGAAACATGGCCCCATAACACTGGAGAGGTACGCGGCATCATTCAAAAGTACATTGATCCTCCCCTTGATAAGCCTCCTAAGATCTTTGATGTGCAAGATTATTATAAGGATAGGATCAAAAAACTTGAAGCTAACATCTCCAAAGTGAGGAAAGAGACGCTCAAGATCAAGTACCCAACTTGGGATGACTCTTGATGAGGATCAACTCACTATGATGATTGGAAAGCTAGATGCTAAGCTTGATGCTTGTAACCAAAAGCTTGACATGCTCAAAGGAGATCCAAAGGGAAAAGCAATAGCAGAATCAGATAAGCTTGGCACACTTGCTCCCTACTTAGCCTCAAATCCAAGTAGCCATCTCAATTTCATGCAAAACATGTCTCATGCAACCACAACTTTTCCCTCTCCCTGTGGAGTCAAGTAGTGATAACAACCAGCTACCATTATACCCATTTGAGCATGGCCAGAGTTCTCAATCTTCCATGTTTCATTTTGGTCAAAATAACTGTTAGAATTGAATATTCACACATATGCAAGAGATAATACTTGTGTATCTACTAAAAAAAATTTCTTTTCTATTCTTACTGCTCTTTTTCTTTTTCTCTTGATCTACATTTCATACAAATTATCGAAGGTTATTTATAAGCTATAAAACTGACCAACATAACTCCACACATAACATCCTCATTACTTTATAACTGACATAACTGACTCGTTAATATTCTAACTGAAATAACTGACTCGTTAATATTCTAACTGACACAAGAAACTAAAAAACCAAAACTGCTAAAAAACGGACATTTAAAATTTATCCCAACAATAACACACAATTTATGGGAAATACTGAAATGGTGGGTTGGCCATTTCTATCAGCTTGGTCATGTTATATATGATTCCAAGACTACTGATATTACAAAGCAAAATAATACTTTTGCTGAAAATATTCAAAACCACCCACCAAGCTACTATAGTGGAAATATACAAACAATGCAGCCTTATAATATTAATGCTTCGCAGACTCTTCCTTCTCAGAACTCAGAACCTTCATTCCAGACTGCATCAGATCTACCATCTGATTTTCAACTTAATGGATTCTACAATACAAATTTGTTTCAAGCTCAAATGTTCAACTACAGGCATGGAAATAATTAGGCCGTAATATTTCAAACATCTATGCTTCTCATTATGAAACTGTAATTTTTTTAGCTTGTTTTGGCATTGGCTTTTGTTTATTGAATTGTTGAATTTCTTTTCTGGGTTGAGTTTTTTTGCTTATTAAAATTTTATTTTATTTTTGTTGAATTTTCTGGGTTGAGTTTTTACTATGACATTTTATGCAATACACTTAAACAACTTGGCAAAATCGGTAAGTTCTTTTTCTTGTTATTTTGCTATCTTACTCTAAATTTGAACCCCTAATAATTGTATTTACCAATTTGAAACAAAGATTATGATTATCCATCTTTGACAATAAAAGGATTTAATAACAGAGTTATTTTAGTGGTATTTACGATCGCATCATCACATTATATCATGAGGGAAAGTTATTTTTGTAAGGATTTACTCTTAAAAATTGATTTGATGGTATTTAATCCTTTTAAATGACACAACTCATATAATCTTACTCCTCACGAAGAGGTGAGACCATACCTTTATTTTTTTTGTCAACTCTCTCTCCTTCTTTATCTATCTCTTTCTCTCTCTTAAAATGACACAACGTTACATCCTTTTATAATGACACACACTTTTTCCATTTTCAAATACATCATTGTCTGTGTGTTTTCCATTCCATCATTTAAATTAGGATGCATACAACTTTGACCTATCTATCTGCAACGACGGTACACAATGGTGGTTAATTAGGGTTATGTCCTTCCAAAATTTTCAAAAATTAAATTTTAATCTTTAAATTTTGATTTTTATCTGTGCCTGTTCCAACATTTAATTTGTGATGTTTTATTAATATTTAATATTTTGAAGTCAATTTTAATTTTAACCTTATCTTTATCTTTTGTTTCCATATTTTTTTGGCAACAAATATTTGTGAATTAAATTGGACTCAATTTCAACCATCTTTGCTAGCAAATTATATAACTTAGATAATATGTCACTTTGAAAAATTAAAACATTGCTTTTTGTACATATCGGACGACTGGTACCTAGAAATCTTTATTTCACAACAATTGGTTGCAGTGTGGATAAATGAAGTATTAAGCTGATATCGTATACTATTAAGCATCGTCACATAAATTTGTGTCCACTCGATTACTTGAAATGGAATCAAAACAAAGCCACTACCAATTGGAAAAATTGAAAGATATGCTACACAACAATAACTATAAGGCAAGCCAAAAAAATCGTATTCACTAATTAGAGATTACGACGGAATGATTGCTGGGAAACAACTCACTTAAGTTAAATGTTAGAGTAAACACCCTTTTTGGTCTCTGGCAATATCTACGAAATCTTTTTTAGTCCCTGACAATAAAAAAGGACCAAATTGGTCCTTAAAATTATGAAAAAAAGGCCACATTAGTTCTTATGTCAACTCATCCGTCACTAACGTGACCCTTTTTGCATACTGTTAGGGACCAATTTGGTCTTTTTTTATTGCTAGGACTAAAAAGGATTTCGTAGATATTGCCAAGGACCAAAAATGATATTTACTTTAAATTTTATTATTATTATTATTATTTTGGTAAACAATTTTATTATTTTATTCAGCCAAGTTACTATTTTTTTTTTAACAGCTGCTTAATTTCCTTCATTTTAGCAAACCTTTTAAAATAGAAACTTCCATATTTATCTATTCGTATGTAAAATCTAATTTGTCTACCTCTAGAATCATGTGAATAGGTCATGAGTAATATTTTAAGATGATTTTCATCCGCTAAACGGAAAAAACGGATTTCGATTCCATATATCTACTATGAATTTATCGATCAATAAATGACTAATATTGGGTAATATTAATGAATTTAAGGAAGGAATTTTAACAAACTAAACAAATATCCTAATATAACCCTTTTTTATGAAAAAATCCATAAATTAATTTTAACTTAAGAGAAAAATATTAAAACAATTTTTATAAATATTTTTTCTTTTTTTAAGTAAAATATACTTATCTAGTTAACATAAAACTTTTTAAACATGCATCTCAATTAAAAAAAAATACTTTTTTTCTCTTAAAAAATAACAACATGCTAGATATTAAATATACCGTAGGAAATGCAGAGGTGAACCTCGTTATTTCATACTGTATAGTCAGTTGGACATTAGATATTGAGTTTTATAAGAGTTATGTTGTAAGAAAAGTGATTGTGAATGTTATAGAGATTCATTTTGCGTGCTGTAATTTTCTTTTTTTCTTTTTTCTTCAAAAAGTGTGGACCCCACAAAATGTTGTGTGTGTAGGAAAGTTTGTTGTGTCATGTTAAATGACAAATGTAAATCTCTTAGATATTTCATTTTAACCAGCGTGAATAAAAACAGAAAAAGCCTATTTTATGGTGTAAATAAACAAAGGAATTTAGATGTTAAGTATTCCAGGTCAGTCCATAAGACATGTCCTCTACCTCGCAACAACAAATATGCAAATCTTTAAACGAGTACATATTTCTTCAGCCGATTCAGGTGAATGTTTGGCGAACTTCAAGCGCTCTGCTCTTCAATATCTCCATTTTCACCATCTTCAGCAGCCGCAGCAGCCATCAACTCATCGAAATTTGCTGTCTTCCCAAGTATTATTTCAATCTAAAACATGATTTATCAAATATCGAACTTAGAGGCAATTCATAAAGCAGAATCCAAGGCCACAGATTAGGAGACATTTTAGGCGTGCTATAAAATCATCAAAAGCTGTTTTTTATTTTGGTTTTAATAAGGCACTTCATTTAACCTCTGTGTATGTGTGTGAACCGGGCTCCAAGGCAAACATTCTAGGGGAAAAAAAAAAACTTGTTTCCATCCTTACCTTGGCCTTCTGAACAGGTCTACCTCTAGAATCATCCTTGATGTCAACAGTTGATGTCATGATTTCTGCATGAAGATTCCATGAATAATCAAATTAGCTTATTACACCATTGGCGAATCAGAAAGAGTTAACGAGAGGGGAGAGGTCACATTTCTCAGGAGAATAAATAAAAGATGGTAACGCACTCTTTTCAACAGCAAGCCCATTATTTTTCAAAATTTCAGCGACAGTTACCACTGTGGCAATAGCTGTAACAATAAAAGAAAAAAAAATCAGAAACCGTATGAAAATCGTTACCAAGGAAGAGAAAGGAAAAGATATAATGAGGAAGTCACATATAAATCATTAAATAAACTGCATTTTCTTCCTCATTTTAACTTAGTAATACAGTTCTGCTCCTCCAGGAAGTAATATGCTTGAGAGCATAATCAACATCCAAGAAGTTATTGCCTTCTAATTTTGAAAATGAAATCATGTTTCTCCAGTCTTCATTCATCATTGCAATACAGTCAGCATGACTGTTCTGATGGTATCTGTCCCAGCATTTCTATGTTCTATCAAATTGAATCATTGATTACACTTAAATCCCAAATTGGAAGAAAGACCCTTGGGGGTAGAACTTCAGGGTCGAAGATGAATCTTTAACCACAGCACTGCCAAAACTCCGCATGGTTAAAAAAATAGTTTATCCAAATTTATCTTATTCAGATTCTCACAACTTGAATTAATTTTTTTTTAGTTTAGGGAAAGCAAAAAACAGACTAACTACTGCTACATAATCTGGGGATACCTATTCCCCTCAAATCCCTAGCTACAAGGTCTCTGCACCCCGACAGTGAATGGGTGAAAACATGAGTATCCCAGTTATACAAGTAAGCATGTGTAGCTAACCAACTAATTTGGAAGAAAGGCCCTTGGAGGTAGAACTTCAGGGTCAAAGATGAATTTTAAGTACAGCACTGCCAAAATATGGCAGGGTTAAAAAAATAGTTTATCCAAATTTATCTTTTCCAGATTCTTCAAATTTCAGTTTTTTTTTTTTTTTTGTTAAGTTTAGGGAAAGAAAAAAACAGACTAACTACTACTACATAATTTGGGGATACCTATTCCCCTCAAATCCCTAGCTACAAGGTCGCTGCACCCCGACTTTGAATGGGTGAAAACATGAGTATCCCAGTTATACAAGTAAGCATGTGTAGCTAACCAATCAGCTACGGAATTCCCTTTCCTGAAAGCATGTATGAGATACTTGCATAGTCCAAAATTAAGTTGTAAGTCCTAACTAAATGATAATATGGGTCAGCAAACAAACTCATGCTACCAACCTACAGATTATTTGGAGTTTAACAAGGGATTGGAAAAGGGAAGGCTTGCATAAAGCATTATTAGTAAGATTTAAAATTAAGCATATAACATATTAGCGATTGCCACTACCACCAGCACACTGTATCCCAAGGCTTTGACAGAATAAAAAACTAAAAAAAGTCTGAAACAGAGTACCAAGACTCAAATCATTCACAAGATCAGGGCAAGCAGAGGCAGACAAAGAAACCTAAAAACCACTACAGCCACCTGTTCAACAGTCAAAGGCCTTGAAACATATACAGAGACATCCTATAAAGCAAAACATGTTTATATAGACTGATATTGATATGTGTTACCAAAAGTAACACCTATTGTTCAATGAAGGTTTGATCTTTCAAGTATACCATTCTTTAGTTTTTCACAATTCTCAATCTCGCAGGACTATATATCTCAACACGCCCCCTGACACGAGAGCCCATTGGACTTGAAGAGTGGACAATGCAACAGGCCCAGCCTACCAGTGCTAAGAAACGCCACAAGAGAAAGGGGGGGCGAGGCTCTGATACCATGTAAAGAACCTTGGGATACACCACCCCACAAACTAGCTCAAAGGGTGGGAGTGCCCAAGACCTTATAAACTCCACATTAGTTGCACATACAACCAATGTGGGACTATATATCTCAACAAGAGTTATATTTAGTGACCAATGTAACTAATAGAGTAATAAACGAATGAATCAAAAGCATGAATCTACATGACTAATCGATAATCAATAGAACCAACTATTCATTATCACAAGCAGCGTTCAATTAATAGAAAACTTTAAAAAAAAAACAGAGGAAAAGGCGAGAGGGGTTTTTATACCCATTCCTAGTGCTGAGAGCTCGACCTCATTATGCTGTTGCATATATCTCTACAATAACAACACGTATCAACAAAATTAAACAAAACCGAATGTGCTCAGAATAATTAAAAATGAGAAACATATGAGGCTAGCGATTGAAAATTGCAAAGAGATGGATCGGTACCTTGGCGAGATTAACGTAGAAGAAGAGGGGCTTCTTAGTGTTGGAGACCTGAATGCGATTCTTCTTATAGGAATCGGAGATGTTGATGTTGTTCACTCCCTCCGTTATGGCTTCCATTGCTCTCTCTCTCTCTCTCTCTCTCTATAGCACGATGATTAAGATCAAAAACCCTAACAATTTGTTTGTCACATATGCTGAGGAAAGGTATTGCCCGCGAAGCACGGGGTACAACGCGTGTGCACTCCTTTCTCTCTCCCTGGGCCTAAGCCCAACACTTCTTATTAGTTGTTTCTGATTCAATGAGCTATCAGTTTGGGCCATATGGTAATCATTATTTTATATTGGTGTAAATTATATTATATAAAAAATTAATAAATATATACCAAAAGTGTAAAACATGGTCATTTCATTTAAAATGACATAAAATTATATTTTTTTAAATAATAAATATATTATATATATATATATGGGAATGATCCGTTTGTAATTTTTTTTAATAAATTTTTGCAAATTACACTATATACTCTCGAAAATACATAGTGTAACCTAGTGTACTTTCGAAAGTACATAATGTTATTCGTAAATATAACACACCTTATATATATATATATATATATATATATATATATATATATATATATATATATATATATACGTGTGTGTATGAGATAGGATTATTTGACACCAGTGTCAAACTTTTTAATTTAACACCAAATTTTACCCGTTCATTTTTGATAATCTAACGGTTGTAATTTATTGAGAATTAATAAATATGACCCAATAAATTATAACGGTTAGATTTACGGAATCAATGATTAAGATTTGATGTCAAACTTTTTATTTTGAAATCGCTATCAAAAGATCATCCCAATATATATATATATATATATATATATATATATATATATATATATATGAGAAAAGTGTTTGTCATTATTTTTTTTTGATAACAAGTGTTTGTCATTTTAAATGACATAAAGTTATGTTATTTTAAAGAGAGATAGACACAAAATAAATTTTTTTATTTAAATTTTAAATTAACAAAAAACCACCCATTTTCTCTCTCCCATGATTTTCATTTTCTGTGTCTATCGCTCTCCTAAAATGACATAACTTATGTCATTTAAAATGACAAACACTAAACCCTATATATATATATATATATATATATATATATATATATATATATATATATATATTTACGATTTTGTTAATCTCCTTTTACATAAGATAATTATCTTATGTTATAGAGAGAAAATGGTTGGGTCCCACCGTTATAAGAAAAAAAAAAGGTGGGGTGTAAAAATTGAAGTGAGAGAAAATGAGAGAAGTTGTCTTATGTTAAAGAAGAGTAATATTTTCCATATATATATATAGGGCTTATCGTTTCTCAAGCTACTTGGGATAATTTTATCTCCTGCTACTATATCATAACCGTACAAAGATGGATCAATAGTGATAAAAGAATAGAGAGAAAAAAGGAATCATAACCATTCAAAGGTGAATCAATTAATATAAGAAAATAAATAAATAAATAAAACGACATAATTTTGAAGTAGCCGAAGATAAACTTATCTCAAGCTGCTTGAGAAATATTTTTTCCATATATATATATATGTGTGTGTGTGTTCGCGCGTGTTTATGAAATTATGCATTTCATGGATTACTAAAAAAAAAAATTATGCATTTCATCTGTTACATAATACAAAAGTGGGTTGCGAATTTAAAAAAAAAAAAAAAAAGGTTTAGAAAATTTTAAGCACTCAATTGAAAAATAAATAAGTTAGCACGACTCTACATGAGAAAAAAAAAAAAAAAAAAAAAAAAAAAAAAAAAACGTCGCGCTTGTGGTTAACTTGAAATATCGAAATTCTTGTGGTTGAATTTTGGTTACATGGTACAGAACTTTGCTGGCAGACTTGAAAAGCAACGAACAGGCTAAAAACGTCGCGCACGATTCTGATACTTTGGAACCTTTTTTTTTTTAAGAAAATTATGAAAACTTATTTCCTTGTCAAATAAATATTAGTCTCGGTAAAAAAGACTGGAGTACTTTGATCATGTGATTTTAAACTTTGGACCCCCTGTTAGGAAAAATTCCCACCTGCATTTCGAGAGATTAGGTTCGCACCTATTTATTGTTAAACTATTTACCATTAGTTTTAAGAAAATACTAAACTTATCACTCGATACTTGAAACTGAAAGCTTACATTTTCAGCCCATGTTTTGCAAGCAACTCAATAATTTACCTAATTTAGAAAAAAAATACTTATCCACTCTAATTTTGTGCTTTTACCCGTCAAGTTAATGCCATGCTACTAAGAAATCCTTCCCAACAAATCCTTAAAATCCTACGCACATATAAAAGTGTGTGGGACCAAAAACAATTTCGTTTTTTTTTTTCTTGAAATGAACCCTTTATGTATGTGTAGGAAATAATTTTATCTCATACAATATAAAAAACATTAATCCTTTTGTTCTTAATGAAAAGCACAACTTGAAAAGATTACCAAAAAAAAAAAAAAAGAGAAAAAAAAAAAGCACAACTTGAAATAGAAATATTTGTTCTCCCTTCAAAGGTGTCCCCAAGTGATAGGAGTTGCATACCAAAGAAATATAGCAGCAATGACAACGGACCCCTCGATGCACCAAATGTGGTTCCTGCATGCTAGTAGTGTTCTTGTGCGACAATATTTATTTCAATAGCATAATTTTGAGGAGTCTTTAAAGGATTATTAGCTATAAAATTTTCTGGCTCATTTAACAAATTGACCAAAAATTTAAACTGAGTAATTAACTAACTGTGCCCAAGCAGATTTGAGTCCAAGCAGATTCACAAACAATCCGGCCCATTTCAAGCTCTATTTGAGATAACGGTGTTTGCGGTCTGGATTGGATCGATTTTAGAAGCAAAAATCATCCGATCCAATCCCTTCGATTTGATCATGTAATCATCCATTCGGTTTGGATTTTTTTTCAAATCCAACCCGATCCGATCCAATTTTTTTCGGTTTGGATTGGATCAGTTTTCGATTTTTTGAAAATTTTAATTTTTTTAATGATTATTGTGCAAATAACATCTTTTGTATATATTGGATTTGTAATTTTATTTTTTTAAAATACAAAAGCATCAGTAAACTATAATATAGTTTTATTTTTTGGACAATGAGACATGAAACTCTGCATAGATGAAATTTTGTTAATGAGATGTGAATAAATTTTTTCTTGAGTTTACTTAATACCTTAATGGGTCTTGGGTTTAAAAATTTTTGGGCTATGATTGGGGAAAGACCCAAGTAGGTATAGAGAAATTAATATATTGGATCGGTTTGGATTGGATTGATTTTCATCTACCAATCCGAAAACCGATCCAATGCAATTAAAATTTGCGGGTTTTTTTCGGTTTTCGGTTTATTCGATTATCGATTTTTCGGTTCGGTCACCGCAGTTTGAATCAGTTGATGTACACCCCTAATTTGAGAAATATGAAAACTCTTAGGCTTTGTTTGGGAGTTTGGAGGAGAAAAGAAAGAAAAGAATTTAAGGGAGAGGAAAGGGGAAGGAAGGAAAATGAAGGGTATTTCCTTCTCTTATTTGAAAGTTAAAACCCCCCAAGTTATAGGAACTTTAATTTTAAGAACAATAAGAATTTTAGAAGATTTTGTGAAAATCCCAAAATCCTTCCCCTCATTTTTTAAACTCTCAAACAATTTTTAAACTCTCAAACAATGAGAGGGATTAATAAAACCCTTCATTTCTTTTCTTTTCCTTCCTAAAACTAACTTCCAAACAAACCCTTAATCAACATCACATTTGAGTAGAATCACCCAAGGGAATGAGAACTTCTGAACATAGTCACCCTAATCAGTAATCACAAATGGATGCATCAATGATCCAAATCTCTACACAACTACAAAAGACCTGCATTTAAGTGAAGATACATAAAACAGTAAAATTGGAGTTCTATTCATCCTCGGGTACTCCACGAAGGTAGAGAACATTGTTACATCTAGAAATACACACAATGAAATAAGACTTAACTAATATATTTTAGAAATGACACTCTCGAAGGAGGTCAGAAATAATCTGATTAGGAAAAAAAAAATCAGTAGGCTCGGAGGAGGAAATGCATATATTTCATGTTCAGAAATACAAAATAAGCAAGGTGTCGCAGTCTTTTACTAAAAAGTTTATGGGTTTATGTGTGTCATTTTAAAGAATGTAAAGTTGTGTCATTGTAAGATAGAGAAAGAGATAGATAAAGGAGGAGAGACAGAGTTGACAAAAAAAAAAAAGTGTGAGTCTCATCTCTTTGTGAGAGTGAAAGGATATAAATTGTGTCATTTAAAAAGATAAACATTTTTCTCAAAAAGTTTATTTACAACATAAGACAAATACAAGACAAGGATGACACTAAAGACAAGAATCACCATTGCCAATAATCTTTAGATTACCAATCTTGATATCCAAACAAAGCCATAGTATAACATGATCAAACTCTCGTTGTTTCTTTGGGTTTGATAAAAAACAAATCCGATTGCATTTTCTGAACATCCTATTCTTTATTATATATAACGCCGGCTTATAGGACTTACGGTCTAGTTTATAGATCAGACTTTGCTTATTATAGATAGTCAAATAGAATAAGCCTAGGCTTTAAAAAAAACATATTTAGAAAGTAGACCATAAGCTTTTTTTGTACATGTCATGTCAAGCCTATAAACTTACAGGTCGGCCTTTGTCATATTATTTATTTTAAATAAATTATTAATTGAATAATAAAGTAATATTATTTTAGTTATTTTTTTTAATTATTAAATGTTAAATAGATTTAGACCATATCCGAGTTGACTCAGCCGGTCTGAGTCGGTTTTTAAAATACTGATATAACCATCTAGGTTGAGAGATCACTTTGTTCTATTTATCTTCAAGCTCACAAAACATTATATAAAGCAGAGAGTGAAAAAAAATTAAATGTAAGAGAAACAAAACCTAGTTTCCAATTTTGACATCAATTTACAAATATACATAAAAAGATATAGACAATTTTTATATACATGTGCTAGCAAAGCTCAAAAACTACTAGCAAATAGAATAATTGAGATGGAAGTTACCTTATTAAAGCTCTCCAAATTTCCAGTAAATTGTCCCTCAATGTACTCCTCGGTGTTGGCCAGCTACACAGAGATTCACAAATATCAAAATTAATTTTAGCAACTAAGCCGAGAGCCCCAAACAATAATTATTACACGGGGGCAAACACATAAGAGTTTATTTAGAAATTCACCTGCAAGTTCATATAGGAATCAACTGAAACAAGATAGCTTGGAAAATAAGAAATAAAAAACCACAATTAACAAATAATTAAAAAAATCCATGCAGTATTTGATTACCTAATGAAAAAACACTGAAATGAAGCACGTTACTGTGATATTTAACAATAGAAAAGTTAGGGACCATACCCTTGTACTCCATTCCCCACTTTAGTTTCACAGTAACAGGTTTCCCAGTCAAATTGTTCAGAAAAGCTTGGGATTAACTAGTATAGTCTGCAAAACACAAGGATGGAAAAAAAAAAATTAGAAAATAAAGCACATTTAATCACACTCCTTGACGTAACCTTTCAAACACAATAATGTGTTATTTGAAGACAGTGGGTGATATTAAATCACTAAGAGGTTTGAACTCATGTATAAAGCAGAAGAGATGAATGATCAGAATTATCATACACAGTGCAATAATGAAAATTAGAACAGACTTACTTGATGTCAGATAATGAGACAAAATGATCAATGTATACAGAATAGTATAGGAATAAATGCGAGCCCACAAAATGTGTCTCCTTAAGACAATTTTTCCCCTCACTGATGCCAATGGTTGATGGACACTTGTCTCCCAAGATAGAACAAATTTCGTCTGAAGAGTGATGGCACTATCAGTCAACAGCCCAAATGAACACAACAATATGCCAGAGTGATTACACCGGAGGATGAAAGGAAATATGCAAACTGGATGGAGGAAAAAATCCGGAAGAATAACAGTGCAAAAAATAGGACTATATTTTCTGAGGGTCAAGGTCTATATATAGAAAACGTAAGGTCACGATTCAAAAGGCACCTATTGGACGACGAAATAACACATATGTTGGACACGAAAAGACATATTCGTTAGACACGAAAAGACACTCATTCAAGGATGAAATGACACGTCCATTAGGATGAAACAACACATCTGTTAGGATGAAAAGATATATCTGTTTATCGACGAAAAGACACACATTTTCACTACCAAACTTCTTATTCATAACTTATGGGATTTAGACCCAAAATCCAACAATCTCCCACATGGATAAGAAGTCAATTCATCGTGACTAAATGCTTAAGAATATGAATGCAAAATGTAATTTCCTCAACGAGAGACAACTGCATCGAGATAGGTAGAGTTAACTTTGAACTTTCTCTTATGAAAATCTATCGGATATACTCGGTCAATCGGTGGTCTGGGCGACTTGAACCGTCGACCCTTAGTGTATAACTAGACAATAGAAGTCACACAATTGCTTCTCTAGCATTGTTGGTCCTTTGTTGTGCCCATTTTGGTCGTGGGGCACCTTCCTGGTTCTGCGAGTGTTTTAGAGAATCGGCCTTTAAAAAATTCTCCTAGAAGCGGCCCTCACTTCACACTCACATAGGTTATTTCTTGTGATGTAACTCACTATACATCATCTGAACAAAACAGATTAAGAAATCATTAAAAGCCTAAATGTTTACCCTCATAAATACACTGTCTTGTCATAGGAATGAGTATGAGTTTTAAAAACTCCACAGTGTCTTGACATTCAAACATCACTTAATTATGTCCTTGAACCTAGTTCGTGGGATCTCCACTGATCTAGGTAGAGTTACCACAATGCTCAACAATTGATAGGCCTTAAACTCATTCCTTTCGACAAATTCTCAACCAATTCTCTAGGAATCCCTTTGGTTAACGGATCCGCTATGTTCTCTTTAGACTTAACATAGTCAATTGTAATGATTCCATTAGAGAGTAGTCGTCTTACGGTATCATGTCTACGACGTATATGTCTAGACTTACCATTATACATCACGTTCTTGACCCTTCCAATAGCTGCTTGGCTATCACATTGTATGCATATAGCTGGTACCGATTTTGGCCAATTAGGAACATCCTCAATAAAATTACGAAGCCATTCGGCTTCTTCACCGGCTTTATCTAAAGCAATAAATTCTTCTTCCATGGTTGACCTTGCAATGCAAGTCTGTTTGAACGATTTCCAAGACACAACACCTCCACCAATGGTGAACACTATCCACTTGTGGATTTAGTTTCATTAGAGCTGGTGATCCAATTTGCATCACAATACCCTTCTATAAGGGCAGGGTATTTCTCGTCATGCAAAGCAAAATTTTGAGTGTACTTTAATTATCCCAAAACTCTTACCGTAGCTTTCCAATGATTTTCATTAGGATTATTAGTAAAGTGACTGAATAGACTTACTGCATAGGCAATATCAAGTCTGGTGCAGTTCATAATATAGATAAGACTTCTCAACACTTGAGCATATAACTTTTGTGCTGTAGCTTTACTAGTGTTCTTTAATAAACTAAGATTAGAATCTACGGGGTTCTTCACAAGGCCTATATTCAAACTTTTGAATTTCTCCAGAACTTTAGCTATATAGTGAGCCTGTGATAAGGCCAACCCTTCAGATGTTCTATGGATTTTAATACCTAGGATAACGTCTACTATCCCAATATCTTTCATATCGAATTTACTTTTAAGTAATTGTTTAGTAGCTTTAATCATTTGATTATTACTATCCATGATCAACATGTCATCTACATAAAGACAGACAATGGCAAATCCTTTTTCAATATTTTGAACATAGACACATTTGTCCTATGTAGCACCGATACGACACGCGACACGTGACACGACACAACACGACACTCCGACACGTCAATCTTAAAAAATTATAGATTTCGACACGTTGGGACACGTTTTAATATTAAATAATATTTTTAATTTATATACTGTATATTTCATTTAATATTTCATAATTTAACAAAAAAATGAAACTAAATTAATAATACCCATCAACACGTTATAAAGATGGAAACTTTAATAAAAAAAATAAGAACTGGGATGAGAGAGATATATAATATCAGATAGAGAGATCAAATCATATTAGAGAGAGAGATCAGAGACAAGAAGATACAACAAGAGCGTGATAGAAATTGACAACAATGATGCTGAGATGATCTCTTATCTACTTAAGAGAAAAAAGACAAAAAAATAAAATTGATATCATCAGGTGGAAGCTTTATTAATATATTTTAATTTTTTTAAAAAATATTTAAAAAAAAATTAAAAAAAATTACGAAAATGCCATTTGACCGTGTCGGACACGGTCAAATTCGCGTGTCGGAATGGTCAACGTGTCGGAAAAAGTTGACCGCGTGTCCGACACCGTGTCGGAGCGTGTCGGAACGTGTCGCCGTGTCGGAGCGTGTCGAACACGACTCTTCCTGTTTTTACAAGTGTCCGTGCTTCCTTGCATTTGTCACACTAATTAATTCGAAATCCCCTTGATAACATAACTTTGTTAAATTTCTCATGCCATTGTTTTGGAGCTTGTTTTAACCCGTAAAGGGATTTTATTAAGCGACAAACTTTTCATTCTTGTCCTAGAACAACGAAACCTTCGGGTTGTTCTAAATATATCTCTTCTTCTAGGTGTCTGTTTAAGAAGGTGGTCTTAACATCCATTTGACGTATTTCTAATTCATTCAATGCAGCGATCAACATCCTAATGGATGTGTTCCTTGTAACGGGTGAATAAGTATCGAAATAGTCGAGACTTTCACGCTGCCTGTAGCCTTTTACCACAAGCCTAGCTTTATATTTATCAATAATGTGCCATTTTCTTTCATTTTTCTTTTGAATACCCACTTACTTCCTAAAGGCTTATTGCCAGGAGGAAGGTTTACCAATTCCCAAGTGTGGTTGGACAAGATAGACTCTATCTCACTATTGATAGCCTCTTCTCAGAATAGTGCTTCCGGGGACGTTATAGCTTCTTTATACGTCCGAGGCTCATTTTCTAACAGATACGTCATAGAATTAGGTCCAAAGGATGTAGTTGTCCTTTGTCTCTTGCTACGTCTAGGTTCATCTTCTACATCCTCTACAGGATCAATATTAGTTGTAGTATCCCGAGGTATCACATCGTTATTATCATTATTACCATTTGATTCATGTACTTTGTTATCGGAAATACGTCTTCAAAGAAAGTAACTTTCCCTTGACTCAATAACCCTATTAAGGTGTATATCTGAGACATCAAATTTATAAACCAAAAACCGATAGGAACTACTATTAGGTGCATAACCGATGAATATACAATCCACAATTTTAGGTCCCGATTTTCAACCTTTTAGGTTTAGGAACCGTGACCTTAGCCAAGCACCCCCACACTTCAAGATAATTTAAGGTAGGCTTCTTACCTTTCCATATTTCATAAGGGATGTTCTTAATTTTCTTGTGGGGTACTCTATTAATTATGTAGTTTGTCATTAAAATGACTTTTCCCCACAAACCAGACATCGACAACATCATTTCATTTAATGTCTGGTTCTTTCTCTCAACAATCCAATTGGATTGCATTGCATAAGGAGCAATCCTTTTGTGTATATAATACCACACTCCAAACACAACTTCTCGAAGGGTCATCATAATCTCCCCCGCAATTGCTCCTTGATGCCTTCAACTTTCAAATTAACATTATTTGGCTATATCACAAATACCAAATAATAAACTTCATTTTAACCATAAAATAATACACAATTATCATGTCATTGACAACATTTAAAGTCATCACATTAACTTTGATCATGCCATCACTAAGATAGCTCTTTTGAGTTCACATAGTATCAAATATTTTACTAGATATAAGACTCTTATATCCATCAAAGCACATACTGCATTTTAAGCCAGAATTATCACTTGCCTAAATTATAAAGTCAAACTTTCACATTTATAAGTGACGAGTTAATGGATATCAAACACCATCATATACCATCAAATCCATTAAGTGTATCATATACAATTGAATGCCAATAGATGCATGACATTTCCCACACAATAATTAATATAACCATAAATATTTCTCATTTATCATACTTGTCATTTCTATTACACAAATAGACAATCAAATTCGGTTTAATTTACACAAAGTTAAACCCAAAAGGAGATCATAGTGAATTAAATGAATTTGAATTTGAAGATTTCATACATGCAAATTCTTTACAAATTATGTTGCAAAAGTGATATTATCAAGACACGACAATCGAGATAATACAAACAATATTAAAAAAATATATATATCAAGAAATATGTCAAGTGTAACCACCGATACTTATATTGAAAACTCACGACACAATAGCAATGATATATAGGAAACCTATATGACAACCATAATCATCCCACGATAATCGAGAAGCAAATGATAATAATTAAATATATACGTATATATAATTTGCAAGAGCAAAAGCAAATCACCAAAAGTAAAAGTTAATCAAATTCAATGTATATATTGAAACGGGTTTGCATTCATTATTCAACATGACTACAAAAAGTTTCTTATACACATAATATTTTGAGGGCCCATATGTTTGAAAGAAAAAAAACTAAAAAAATTACGGCTCGCAAAACGAATTTCTATATCATAACACAATCACTTTTCGTACAACGTAACTTTTTGTAAAACCCATGTTGAAATACCATATTGACGCACGGTTACCGAAAAGTGATATACTTCTCCAAATCAATATGAAAACCGACAACACTAGTGTTGCAAATTTTAAATGCTATTCAAAAGCAATATGCATGAACACGAAAACCGATACAAGTAATATATGTAAGCAAACCATACTACAAATATATATATATACGATTGTGACACCGGAACACTGGTGAACAAATGAATATGGAAAAGAGAAATAAATTCTCACACGAAAAATGAGAATTTTTTTTATATTTTTAAATCAAACTTTGGAATGCAAAAACGAAATCCAAATTTCGTAACTAGCGAATTGATATATATTGAATTCGATTGGTGGTAACGTATCAAACTTCATCCATGGTTTCTTTATCAAGTTCAAAACCACCGATTAAAAACAAAGTAAATGGTTGCACTGATTCCTTTGTAACCGTCAACCACATGAACCGTTTGATTCACTTGTAGTTACTTATTCAAATGTAACCGTCAAATTCCAAATGAGAAAACCCCATGAAGTTTCCACAAAAAACTATTCCATGCATCAAGTACAAATGGGCATGCGTACGTGTTTTGTAATAAAAAACAAAACTGATATCAAAAGCATGTTATGATGCAAACATCTTGCACGATATATATTTATATAGATGCATGCACAAATGCAAAATGACTGCAATCCAAAAAGACCTCACACAGTAATTGGCATCCATGGCTGCCATGGTCATGTTGTCACAATAATAAAATAATGCCACCATGTCACCATACATCATATAATCCATTTTTATGACCAAGTAATTCGAACACGCAGTTCGAGAAGCAGTATAAGAAACCAATATATTACAAACGTCAAATTAATATATATGTAAAATAATGATAACTGCAAAGCAAAAACTGACACTGTACATTCAACTCCAAAATCTATTCAAAAAAGATTGGATCTTCTCATGTGAAAAAGTGATCATGTGATCATGTTATTTGATCACAACCATTCATTGATGATGAAATAAGAGAGAGAAAAATATAGTTTTTAAATGAGTGGTTGTGATCAAATAACATGACCACATAACCATTTTTTCACATGAGATGATCTATTTCCATTCAAAACTAATAAGAATCACGAAGATCGAGAAACACAAATGTTTTGCACTTTCAACAATTCATGTCAAGACAAAACCGTACACGAAGCATATACATCATCCCGTGGTTTTTGTCCATAATACATGTTATTATTAAATTTTTTTTAATTTGTTCCATTGCACGAAGCCATTACCGATAAATTTCAAAGGAACATTCTCGGAAATTTTCTTCCAAAATGAAAAATTCTATTAACATAGATTAGAAATTCAATTTCTGTTACACAAACAGAAATTCCGATTAATCACACAGATTAATACAATAGGAAATAAAATATACTGATCACATGTTCAAAACACCAAATTGTTTTAAAATTGTTATTTGAAGACAATTGTCTTAAGATTGTTATTTGAATACAGTGGGTGATATTAAATCACTAAGAGGTTTGAACTCATGCATAAAGCATAATAAGAGAATTATCATACACAATGCAATAATGAAAATTAAAACAGACTTACTTGATGTCAGATAATGAGACAAAATGATCAATGTATGCAGAATAGTATAAGAATAAATCTGAGCCCACAGAATGAGTCTCCTTAAGACAATGTGTCCCCTCACTGATGTCAAAGATTGATAGACACTTGTCTCTCAGGATAGAACAGATTTCGTCTGAAGAATGATGACACTATCAATCAATAGCCCAAACGAACACAACTATATGCTAGAGGGATTACACCGGAGGATGAAAGGAAATATGCAAACCAGATGGAGGAAAAGATCCGGCAGAATAACAGTGAAAAAAATCGGATTATATTTTCTGAAGGGTCAGAGTCTATATATAGAAAACGTAAGGTCACGATTCAAAAGGCACCTATTTGACCGACGACAAAATAACACATCAGTTGGACACGAAAAGACATATTCGTTCGACACGAAAAGACACTGTTCCGGGTTAGCCATCCCGAGGTGGCCCAAAGCCCAACATAAAACACGGGAAAAGAGTTGGGAACAGGTTGACTGCATTAAGCGTAGTGGCCTTAATGAATCCTGCCCACGATAATGGTACTGGCTCTCCCATAACTACCCACGATCTTGAGTAACCGTCTGATGGTTCGCCTATATATACATAAAAGCCTTGTAAGCAATATCACAACAACTGGGCACAAATCCAAGAACATCCACATCAGGATTACGTTCAAGGATCCCATCATATAACTCCTGGAATCTTCCTGGTGCCTCTCCCATGGTTGACACTAGGGATGTGCATGGAGCGGTTCATAACCGGTTTTGGGAAAATCCAAACCGAACCGGTTTGAAATGGTTTGGTTTTCAAACCGAACCAGTTTTTTTTTTAAAAAAAAACCGGTTTTTATTATCCAAACCGGTTTCAAAACCGGTTTATGGTTCATAACCGGTTTAGATTTAAAACCGGTTTTAAACCGATTTTAATTCAAAACCGGTTTTAAATCAAAACCAGTTTTAAATCAAAACCGGTTATGAACCATAAACCAGTTATCAAGTTCAAAACCGGTTTTTTAACAAATTCAAAATCGTTTTTTTGATGCATTGTGCTATTTTTATAAGTAGTCGTTTGTTTCTCCCGGTTATAGGTAGTTGACCAACTATTTCTTGCAAGAATCTTCATTGTTTTGGAACTCTAAGGACGAAATGATTCTTATAGAAATTGTTTCACGTTATTTTTATGGAAAACATTTCCATCAAAAAAAATTTTGTCAAATTTTTTTACGGAAAATAAATTTAGTCAAAATATTTCCCTCAAAATATCTCACAAAAAAACAAATTCATCAAAAAATATTTCTATCAAAATTTTCCACGAAACATATTTTTTTCGAAAACTTTTGACGGAAAATAAATTCATCAAAAATCTTTATAGAATTCAAATTCCGTCAAAAGTTTTCGACGAAAACATTTTCATTAAACTTTTTGACAAAAAAATTTCCGTCAAAATTTTTAACGAAACACATTTCCATCGAAAATTTTCGACGAAAAATATTTCCGTCAAGTTTTTTGATAAAAATATATTTCCATCAAAAATTTTCATCGAAACACATTTCTATGAAAAAATTTCGTTGACGAACAATATTTCGATAAAAATTTTGACCAAAATGTTTTATAAAAATATTTTTCGTCAAAAATTTTGAGGGAAATGGTTGGAGGGAATTTAGATTCCGTAAAGAACTTTGACAAAAAAAATTTCGTCGGAATTTTTTATAGAAATATTTTTCGTCAAAAAAATTTTATGAAATATTTTTCGTCCAATTTTTTTGGCCAGAAATTTCGCTGTGAATGTGTTTTATTGAAAATTTTGCTGAAAATATTTTTCGTCAAAATTTTTTACGTAAATATTTTTGGTCAAAATTATCGCTGTAAATGCGTTTTGTTGAAAATTTTGCTGAAAATAATTTTCGTCAAAATTTTGTACGTAAATATTTTTGGTCATAATTTTCGCTGTAAATGCGTTTTGTTAAAAAAGTTGCTGGAAATATTTTTTGTAAAAAAATTTGACGAAATTATTTTCTGTCAATTTTTTTATGGGAATGTGTTTCGTCAAATTTTTTTACAGAATTATTTTTCGTTGAAAAGTTTGACAGAATTGTTTATGTTGAAAGTTTCGACGGAATTTAGATTCTATCAAGAATTTTGAGTTAAATATTTTGTCCCTAAAAAATTTATGTCAGTGATTATGACAAAATCTTGTTCCGTCTCTAGTTTCAACGAAAAAAAAATCATCTGTATTTTTTACGTAATATGATTTTTGTCAAATTTTTGACGAAATATTTTTCTTAGATAAATTTTGTTAGTATTTGAGACTTTTCTAATAATGTCACATTTAAAAATGATTTATATTTATGTAATTTTCACATCTTAATGTTAAGGATAAAAGATAATACTTATTTGTTCTTTAATTGTAAAATAGTTTGGTTATGGATAACCAATTATTTTTATGGTTTGGTAAATAACCAATTTATAAAATAAAATGCAATTTCATATGAAATCGGTTTTTAAAAATAATCGATTTTTAAAATGTGGAGCAGTTTGGTTATGGATCGGTTTGGTTCTTTTGGACATTTTGCACATCCCTAGTTGAGACGACCCCATGGCAAAACCCAACTGGAACTCCTCATGAGCCCTATCTAGCGGAAGTCCCACGTTTGGATCATCCTGGTACCGCTCCTAGAGTCGGCCCCACGGCAACAACCCGACCGAAATCCCCAAAGGATGTCTCCAGCGGATGTCCAAACCAACACACATCTACTGGGCAGAGATCAAACATGTCACAGACAACATGCTCCAAGCATGTTACATCATCAAGCAATAATGCATGAACATACATATTCACACCATGTTCAAAGACACAAAATCCAACCACAACCTTCCACTAGGTGTGGTGGAGCACACAAGGGACTAAACCCAAGTTTCAAAGGTTTACCTCGACTCCGAAGCCAATGATCCACACGTAAGCTCCAAGCTTAATCCGCTTCCATAGCGTCCGTGAGAGGCAACCTGTATGATCATCAATCAACTCCAAGACAACAATTCACTCTCAAAATACTCATACCCAAACTCATTAACTTAGGCCAAAGGGTTATTTACACTTATTGTTCCTTATACATCATCATAGGCCAATTTACCACATACTCAATACTTCCATCATTCTTCCAATTCCACAACATCATACCAACCCATTACCATTTAAGCACCACTTACAATCATACAACACCAATTATACCATTTTTACATCATCAAACCAACCATGACCTCAATAGGTCGAATTGCTCATGCCTTTCAATCTAGGGGTATTTAATCCAATTCCACACTCATACTCATCATATAATCATATTACAACATCATACAACAACTCATCAATCCATTTCTTACACAATTCAACTCTCACAAATCCATTGCATCATGCAAAATTTCCTAAGTTATGAACATATTTTCACCAATAATTTTTATTGCATTTCTAGCTCAAATACATCATTCTAAGACATAATCATCTAATGCACATTTTCCATTTGAGCTCTCTAACTACACAAATCATCCAATTTCATTCTAGGGCACAAAACATAATCTCATGAATCAATCCATAGAAGTGTAAGGAAACTTACTCAAAAGGTGGGTATAAGGCTCCTCCACATCATATCCAACCATTGGAGCATCAATCACCACCAAGAACACAAATCTAAGGAAGAGGGTCGCGACTTTGGGGAGGGGATTTCTCAGAATATGAGGGGTTTCAAGGCTTTCCACTAGTGCCAATGTGTTTAGAAGGCCATTTCCATCAAGTTTCAACACAAATTTTGCTTGTTTTGGTGGATAAATGATGAAGTTAGGAGGGAGACAAGTTTTGGACAAAAACTTGCATGAAGAACAATGGGGGAGGGTTGTGTGCACGGGAAGAAGAGGGAGGGAAGAAGATAGAGTGTGAGGAAAAAGTGATTTTGACTCACTTAAGTCACAGGCGGGACCCACACGTGTTTTAACTTTAATCAATCACCTAATTTCGACCACAAATTCATGACCTACGTAATTTTCTCGTTCATGTCATATTTTTGTTTCCTAAAAATACTGATAAAAATTTCACGCTTATCGATACACTTATACCGCAGTATTTTTACACTCGGAAAATCATTATTCATCAAAATTTTCGAAACTTGCCTATCCACTCGATTTTTCGTCTTGAATCCATTTCCGGCATTATTTTTATCATTTGAGATTTCTTACTCAATTTTTTATGCCTTGGGTTACGTGTTTGGTAAATTACCATTTGCCCTTGGTACATATTTTGACCCCAATTTCAGGATTTTCGCTAATCCTACCCTTTTAATTCACATTATAATATATAAATTCATCTTTAGAATCACGAGGTGTTATAGGGGCCGTGTGCTACCGGCCATACTATCTGTTTCCAGTGTGGCCAGGAGGGTCACTATGCTAGAGAGTGTATGTCGTCTGTGGCGAAGGCTGCAGCAGTTCTGACGGCTCCTATTCAGATGTTTCCTGCACCATCAGAGACTGACTGGGTTTATGCACTGGGTCGTCAGCTGTCGGACCGAGCTCCGAACCTTATCAGAGGTACTGTTTCCATTGGGGAATTGTTGTTGATGTTTTGTTTGATTCCGGGGATACGCATTCTTTATTGCAACCCCGATTGTTGTGGGGCTTGAGTTGCCCATGTTTGTGCTTTCTCCACCGTTGCGGTTGACCATTGCCACAGGAGAAAAATGAGATTCTACCACTGTACATCGAGATATCGTGTTTCAGTGGAATGGCCGTGAGTTCTCAGTAGATCGGATGGGATTACCGATGGCTAATTTTGGAGATCATCCTTGGCAGGGATGGATTGTCCAATAGTTATGTGATGACTGATTGATTGTTGTGCCTAGCGAGTGGTGATGTCTCCGTGTGATTCCACAGCCAGTTCCTCGCCTTTTATTTCAGTGCTGCAGGCTATGAGAGCCTTGTGAGCAGGGACTTTTGGTTATGTCTTGTTGGAAGGTTTGGTGAGTGGAACACAGGAGGATATCACTAGCATTCTTGTGGTGGGGGAATTCCTCAAGGTGTTTTCTGAGGAGATTCCTGAGTTTCCGCCACAACGGGAGGAAGAGTTCTCCATTGAATTGTTGCCTGTTGTGAGGCCTTGTTATTAGCTCCATACCGGATGTCGCCACCAGAGTTGGCTGAGTTGAAGTAGCGTTCTGAGGATCTTTCGGCGAAAGACTTCATCCGACCGAGCGTGTCTCCGTGGGAAGCACCGGTCATGTTTTTATTGAGGCAAGATGCCTTACGCTATTACTTAAACGTGATGGTGCTCTGTTTGAGAATGTGAAATTCTCTTCAGGGAAATTGAGTGTGTAACACTTGGAATTTGTGGCAAGGCCACGCATGATCTGGTATATGCGAGGCAGTGCATGTACAATTCGTTTGTGAGTTGAGTGGTCTCCATGACTCTAGGATCTTATGTTGATTATTGATATGCGTCATAAGTAGTTGGCATGTTAACACCATGGATAATGTTAAGCATAAAATAAGTACGATGAACTGTTGTAATATATCAATGTTATTTCACCTTTGACTGACTCTCGATTTTGCAGATACCATGGAGATTGAGGTATACCGTTACTTAGAGTTTTACGTTATTATGCTATTGAAATTGAAAATGTTGTAGGTGTACGTGAACTAAGGTACGTCACTATGTGAATTAGTATGTTAACTAACATGTATTGGTTGAAATGAACATGATCATGATTTCGTACTGTGAAATGATTATGAATTTATTTTGAGGATATTGATTATAATTTGTAAGTCTTGTTGAGGTTAGAGTCATGGAATGAGACCAAACTCACTCAAGATTTGTGTGGTCTAGAGTTGGTGGGGTCGGGTCACCTCTATTGAGAAAGTGACGGATGATTCCAGGGAATCAGATGACGTTTTGATGTCATTGTGAAACTTCGAGTTTTGACGGTGACCTCTTTGTTTGGGGGTGCACTTCTCGAGGCGGAGATTGTGAGAGTCAAGAATGATTTTTTGGAGAAGACCCAATAGGTGCAAGTGCTAAGAGAGTGCCGGGATCATGTGAACAACCAAGATAGTGTGTCTTGGAAGAATGAAGAACTTTGTTGCTTGTGCTTAAAGGTGAAGATTGAACACCAGAAGCCATTTGGTAAGCTTCAACCTCTTGAGGTACTGCAGTGGAAGTGGGAAGGTATTTCCATGAACTTCGTGGTGGGTTGGCCTAAGACTCAGGCTGGTATTGACTCTATTTGGGTCATTGTGGACAGATTGTCAAAGTCTGCCCACTTTCTTCCGGTACAGGTGAGTTTCTCTTCATAGCAGTTGGCCAAACCAGTTGTTCGCGAGATCGTGAGTCTTCACGGGGTGCCCGAGAGTATCATCAATGATAGGGACCCGAAGTTCACCTCTCGGTTCGAGGAGGCGCTGCAGAGAGCTTTTGGAACTCAGTTGCTACTGAGTACATCCTATCACACTCAGACTGTTGGACAGACTGAGCGAATCATCCAGACCTTGGAGGACATGTCGAGGGCTTGCACCTTGGAGCAGGGCCCAGCATGGAATAGGTACCTGACATCGGTTGAGTTTTTGTGCAACTGTGTTTTCCTTGCTAGCCTGGGCAGGGAACTGATAGTCCTCAAGAGTTGAGGCCCATTAAGTGCAAATTGTTCCACAAAACCCATGTTTTGGTTATAAATCACGCCCTTTAACCTTCTTCTTTTCATATAGAGCAACTGTTTTGAATAGTGGACCAGAGCAATGCCGAAAGTGGGAATTAAGGTAGACCTGAAGCAAATTTAACATTATCTTTTTCACATATGACTATTGGGTTAATTTGCTTTGTTCAGGACACCTAAGGCCCATCAAAAGGAACCACAAAATGAAGAGAGAAGAAGGAGTGTTGCGCAGAAAGGAAAAAGAAGTCTGCTATAGTACAACAGCAGTCAAAAGAAGCAATGGGGAGCTGCCTCGTCAGCTACAGCAGAGAAGGTGAGGGTGCTGCCTCTGCTACAGTACGAAAGCAAAGAAGCTGAGCAATGGGGAGCCGCCACGTCAGCTACAGCAGAGAAGGTGAAGGTGCTGCCTCTGCTACAGTACGAAAGCAAAGAAGCTGAGCAATGGGGAGCCGCCACGTCAGCTACAGCAGAAGGAGTGGAGGTGCCACCCTGAATCCGATACTCCTACTCACAAAGGGAGCCAAAAGCAAGGGGGACCACTTCCATTTAAGGCCAAGCTGGCAAGAAGCAAAGCTACCATTGGAGAGGATTTAGACAAAGCACGACCCTTGATGAAAGGAACAATGGAGATCAAATGAAGAACCTTATAAAAGGAACAAGCAATCCTCATAAAGAGGAGGATCAGCACCCATCCTAGGACTGGTTGTCTCTTTGATTTCTTATTTCTTTGTAAAAATGTTCACTAGGAGCTAACTTCCTCTAAGTAGGTGAGGGTTCCATAGAAGTAATCCCTTTTGTCTTAGGATAGCTTTGCAAGGAACACATATTTTATAAATGAATTTTGAGTTGCTCTTTGGTTTAATTTATTGATTTTGTGAAACCCTTTGGGCTGGCAACCTCATCCCGGGACCACTCGGTTGATGAAACACTGACAAAGGCGTGTGGAGCATTCTCAAAATCCTGGGGTAGTTTAGCCTGAAGAAAGGAGGGATAAACACCTGGAATGGGGAGCACTGCCATGTGAATCCATGCTCTTTTGAGAAGGCAGCATGGTTTCCTTGCATATAACTCCAAGTACTATGGAGTAACGTGGAGAGTAAGGCTTTACCCTCTGCTTACCTATAGCAAAACAAGGGAAGGAGCAAGATCCACTTGTAAAATATGCTACCAGGCAGGGTTAACCAAAGGGATGAAAACATGGAACCCGTAACACCTACTTGATCTTTTTCTTTCTGAAATTAATCTTAACTCAATTCCTATCACAACCTTTTCCTCACGATAACTGAACTGTGTTTTACTAGCTGATGCTCTTACTTTCATTTCGTTGACTGCTCTTAAAGTTACTTCAATTGATGCCATTTTATTCGATGACCATGCTAAGTCATTCACTGCTCTCATCTGGTTCAGAATGGTTAACATTGTTTAACTAGCTGCCCAGAGATTGCTCTTTGTGAAGCTTAGCTGAGAATAGTGATTTCTTTTATTGCTCCATTTTACAAATTAAGTTTCCTTTAGCGCTTCTTACTTCACAACTGCTCCCTGAGGACGATAAATCTGGGGCTATAATACCCTATATTGCTTGACACGTACGCTTGCGTATAGTTGAAGAGGGTTGCTCTTAGTCAGAGTAGATTGCTCCTGTTGGCAATCCTGATTACTACTCTACACTCTTGCTCTCTGAAAGAAATATTCCCGAGTAACTCTCGGTTCAACCAAGCAGGAACCCTACGAGGCGCTGTTTGGTAGGAGGTGTAGAACTCCTACCTGTTAGTCTGAGGTTGGAGATAAAGAGTTGTTAGTCTTGGACCTTGTCCAATTTACCACCGACCGATTCAGATGATCAGAGGAAAGCTGAAGCAGGTGCAGAGTCGCCAGGAGAACTACATTGATGTTAAGCATCGTCCACTGGAGTTTAGTAAGGGTGGGCACGTGTTTGTGAGACTTTCATTGTCACCGGTGTTGTTTGGGCACTCGGAGTGAGGAAATTGAGCCCGCGATTCGTTGGGTCATACCAGTTATGTGGTAGAGTAGGATCTGTTGCCTACCGGTTTGCCTTGTCTCCGAACTTGACCAACACCCACGACGTGTTTTACGTGTCTCAACTTCGCATGTTTGTAGCAGATCCTTCGCACGTTGTACAACCGGATGTTGTGGAGGTTCGGGAGAACTTGAAAACTTCCGTCGGACCACTCAAGTTTCTCGATCGTGGTGAGAAGCAGCTGAGGAGCGAGATCATTTTGATGGTCAGAGTACGATGAACGAGAAGAATTCCTGAAAGGTAATTCTGGGAGCGAGAGGACGAGCTTCTCCGGCAGTATCCTGCGCTTCGAGACATGTATGTTTTTGGATTTTGAGGGTAAAATCCTGAAAAGGTGGGGTGAATGTAAGAACTTGCACCGTTAATTAAGGAAGTTAATTAAGTAATTAAGAGAAATTAGGAAATAATTCCATAATTGACCCTAATAATTATTAGGAGGCTTAAATAAATATAGAAAGTGATTAACAATGCTGAAAGTCGCTTTTCTGACGAAAAGTGCAGATACCGGTTCTGCTACTCCGTATAAATGCGTACTGGTGAAGTATCCCGAAAAATTATAATAAGTGCATTAATATTCTTAGAATAATATATAGGACTTGTAAAACAAGTTTGAAGTCAAAATAATGAGAATTGATGTCAGAACTAATACTGTTAGTGTTAAAACGCATATCGAAAAAGTGTTGTGAAAAATTAATATAAAGATACGAAAAATCCTAGAAAAATGGCTAGGTTCAGATTATGAAGTTTGAGATTAAAATGATAAGCGTAGCTATTAATGCTAATACTGCGCGATTAACTTAAGCGCGCCTATAAATACCCTTGGGCACATGATCCTAGGTTAGCCTCCCTCTCCTCTACGTGAGTTTTCTGAGTTTTGTGACCAGCCACCTTTCTCCCATCTTCTCTCCTCCATTGAAGCTCCAAGAGAGCTCTTTTCCACTTAGTTCCTTCACCAAAGTTGCTTATAAGAGTGTGCTCTAGCCTTGGGTGGGTGAAAGTCCAGCCATTTCTGAGTTGTGGGTGTTGTGTTGAGTGAGAGAGCTGCTGTCTTGGAGGTTGTGAGGTGTGGGAGCCATCTCCATGTTATTTTGTGCTTCATGGTGCCATTTTGATGGAGAAAGGTCCAACCTTGTGATACATTTTCGTGGCTTTGTTGAACCTGAGTTTTGGGTCAATTTGGAGAGCTCCAAGAGCTTACTTTTCTAATGAGTTTGAACCTCCATAGGTATACATTGATCATTCCTCTTGAAATCAATGATTTTAGCTTGTTTAAGTCACTAAAGGAGGGAACTTTGATTAATCAAGTTAAAAGTGGTTAATTTATGCATGTTTAATGCTTTGGAACTTCTGTTTTTGAGAAAACCAGGACCTTGGATCATTAGGAACCTTTCCCACCTCGGATTATGCAGAATTTTGCTGCAGAATTCTGTTCTGCACGCGTTGGAATCGATTCCCTTATGTTAGGAATCGTTTCCCAAGTGCAGGAATGGATTCTCCATGTTTGGGAATCGATTCCTACTTGTGACAGCAATGACCTAGTTTAGTAAAATCGTGATATCTCAAGCTACAGATCTCCAAATTGAGTGAGGTTTGGACCTATGTAAAGCTAACACATAGGAATACAATTCTTTAAAATTTCATAGCCATTGGATAAGTGGTTTGTTCGTAGTGTTGGTTTGAAGTCGCGACTTGATTGCTAGAAATTCAGGTTGCAGCAGTCACTTTGCGAAAAACATAACCGGAGTTATACAACTCCGATTGAGACATAAAATATATCATTGGAAACCTTAAGATGTCTAGTTTAACATAATAAAATCTTAGAATATCTCATAAAGAGATGAAATTGCAGTCTTGAAAATGGTAAAGATAATTTAGTGCTTGTGGCTTCGAAAAGAGCCCGTAGTAAGCGAAACGAAAAAGAAATAATGTTCGTTTTAAATCTGAAAAGCTATGATATATTTATTGATGATATTCCTGTTATAAACATACTGTGATTGTGTTGTTTGTTGACCTTGAGCCAATGTGGACTCTTGGTTGGACGAATAGCTTGAGAGGTAAGCTTTCGTGTCTTCGATTTAGCCATTGTTGGTTCCACCATTTCCCATGGGGGGGATGGTTGTATGCATGATGTGTTTTCATGTACCGTTTTATTGAAATGCTAATGAGTTGTTAAGTGCAATTGCTTATGATATTTATGTGGTGTTACGCCTACAAGAGGCTAATGAGTGCTCTTATGGGCGGGTACAACAATGGCTAGTACTGTGTGGGTTTAGATGGATTCCTGCACTTCTCTAATCAGTAGAAATATTATAAAACACATGACATGATTATTTGCATTGCACTATTTTGAGAACTTATACTGCTAAACTGCTTTTGAACTTATATTGCACATGTAAGTGAGCTTGGGGTGGAAGATCCTTGAGGACCCCTTGTCTTACTGAGATTTCTTGTTTAGAGATCTCACCTCACGTTTGTGGACGCTTATTTCAGGTTCAGGTAATTTGGGGGCTGATGCCTCTGGCAGCAGGAGGCCGGAGCTTAGTTGATTATATATTGCTGTATGCTGACATGATTGGATATTGGCTGCTGTTTATGTTTTCTGTCCTTATTATGATATTTGAGTTGAGACTGCTGTTGGGCTTTGTTGTCTTATTTGGTGAGCATGGGGATTGTCCATGCCACATTGATTGACTATGTCTTAGTTTATATTTGAGTATTAATAATGTATCAGGATTATGTCCGGACTACGTGTTGTAGATCCATGACTTAGATACTTACTTAATTATATTACAAAGTATTTCAGTTAGCTGTCTTTTGCAATTTACATACAGGCGATGTTTTTATGAAAATGGTTAAGTAATCAACTTGGCTAAGTATAATGACGTCATAATTGAAAAGAAAAAGATATTCCGCATTTTTTTAAATTAAGCGTAGCTTAATACGATGATATGTTAACAAACTGGGTTAACACGGGGTGTTACATAATGCAATTTTGTAAAAGATACAAATAAAAAAGGATGAATTATACAAAGTTTGTAAGTTGGCTTGCGTTAAACCCCTAATATTTTAAGATAACTTGTATGGTAATTAGGCAAAAAAAGTTAATATATTATTATTTTAATACAAAAACTATGAAAATATAGTTGTTTTGAACCAATTTACGAATCTATTGCACTGAGTTGCGCACCTGGTGGACACAACAGGTAGCTCCCGTGGTAGAGGTGGCAATATAGGTTGAACCCGATGGGTCAACCCGCCAAAATGGGGCGGGTTGGGATACACATTTCAACCAACCAACTCGCCCCGTTGGGTTGTGGGTCAAAACGGGTTGGCGGTGGGTCAAGTTTTTATTTATTTATTTATTTTTTACTATTAGATAGTATTTTATTTATCTTTAAACTTTTATGATATCCAATTTTTTGTTATCTTAGTACTCTCTAAAAAAAAAAAAAAAAATTTATTTATGACAAAGGTAATCTATATATGGAGATAAAAATAAGTTTGTAAAGAATGTATGACTAAATATTAGCATATATTTAGGCTTAAGATTGGAAAAAAATAAGGGAAAAGTAATATAAAAATAAGCAATATTATAATATTAATAAAATATAATTTATTTATTTTTTTAATTTTTTACGCGGGTTGACCCACCAATCCGCCAACCCACTATAAAACGGGACGAGTTGGGATTTTCAACCTACATTCAAGAGGCGGGACGGGCTAATCCATTTTTGGTGGGTTGACAGCGGGTCAGGGCGGGGTGGCTCATTTTGCCACCCCTAGCCCGTGGTGGGCGCAACAAGTCGTGCCTTATGGAGCGCCAATGGTGCAAAGTCGCCACCATTCACGCAGTGACACGTGCCACAAAAAGTCGATATTTTGGTCGTAAAACTTCGGAAGAATGTAACTTCAAACTCGGGTGTCTGAATCAGGTATTTTTTTTATTCCACATAATTTTTTAAGATCTACACAATAACATCTCATTAAAGGAGATTCAGACAAAAAAGTTTCCAAATTCTTTTTTAATTTAATTTTTTTTCCATGGTAATTACTATAAACTTATTCAGAGGGATTCGAATTTTTTTTTGTCTAATTTTCCTATTCCCTTAGCTTACATGCTCTTTTATTGAATAATGGCAACCTACAAAAAAAAAAAAACACTTTAAATATTAATGCTTTTCCTCTTAGTTGATTTTTTTTTTTTTTTTTTTAAAAAATACTTCTCGATATATCTATCTTTAAATTTGTCCGTTAAAATTATAATAAACTTATGTACTAAAAAAATGAAAATTAAAAAAAACTTTGGGAATGATTATATTGCCTACCAATTTAATTTTTTTACCCTTAAAGCCAATTAACAAGAATGGGCCATATTACTGGATGCTATGTCCGACACTAACACGGGACACGATACACCGACATATTAATTTTAAAAAATGTCATATTTCGGCAGTTTGGATATGTTTTGATATTAAATAATATTTTTAATATATAAAAAAATATTTATATTTAATACATTTAACAGTTCATAATAAGTCATATAACTAATCAAATATTCAAATTTCATAATATAAATATAAACAAAAATAATTTTTCGTACCATGTTAATTTTTCATATCAAATTTCATAACAGAAAAAAATTGATTTATAAATTATTATTTTTATGTTTAATTAATAAAATAAAATTAAGACATGAAAAAAAATGTATCAAAAAGTTGACCGCGTGTCAAAAAAAACAAACTAACTGCGTATCAGAAAAATGTACGAGAATGTGTCGACATCCTACACGTATTTTTTAAAAGAATTTGCTGTCCGTTGTTGACCGGAAGCATCAAACTTGGCTATGCTTTCTGCTTCTTGGGTACGAGAACTGGCTACACCCAGGACACGATATATTATGTTTAGAATAGCATTGATATTGGACTTTACGGTTTTCTTTTTCTTTTTTTCATGGTTAGAAATTCGACTCCTCCAAACAGTGAATTATTTGTTTGGGTGCGTTTTTTTTTTGGTAATCATTTGGGTGCGCCTTAATTCATAGCAAAGGTTAACTGAATCTCAGTTTGAAAGTTTTATCTTCCTCCTTGATTGCATCTCGGTACCGATTGACATATATTTAACATATTTGGTATAATTAAGGGTTCATTTTTTCTACGATCACCTACAGATAGATAAGTTATCTCCAGTAAATACAACACGATGTTATTTTGGGCAGAAATTATGGTACTTTTATAATTTTAATTTATTTCATAGTTTTACTATAGTTTTAAATTTTTTTAATTTTTCAATCCCAAAATGACATCGTTTTGAGTGTAAATACAGATAATTTATCTACAGTAACTGCAGAAATATTTTTCTGTATAATTATTTGGTTATATTTATCTTACATATGTTGTATGAAAATAGATATATCATGTTATAGAAATAAAATTATAAGAGGAGAGAGAAAAATAGATGTGAGATTCACCTCTATTTTATATGTGTAAAAAACTTATTTATCTTTTTTTTTTGGAGGTTAAAAACTTATTTATCTTATGCAACATAAGATAAATATAACCATAATTATAATATGCGTAATGTTTGTGATTATTTTGAAAATTTTAATTTGTAAATTCTTTGTATTACTTTGGGCTAGTAAAGGTCGTATGTAATGCTAGTGTGCTTATTTTATTGAATTGTAAATGAATCAAGATTCAAGACATGGGTAGCTTGTGTGTCAGCATGACTTACTTTCAACTCTAGCTTTGCATGGGAGTAAATGTCAACATGGGTATCATATTATATGTGTCATATTTTGTACGAATGATATATTTAAGATTATTTACTTTTGAGTTGAACTTGGATATGACCATAGTGATTGGGTTTGCGGTGGTGCTAGTCTAGGAGCTTTTTTTTTTTTCCAATATTAATTATGATTAAGCTGCTAGAGTATAATATATTACCAACGTGCTTTTTTTTTAACGTATTAATGTGTCACTGGGATATGTCATCACCTGTAACTCTTTAAGTACCTTTGCTTGCTTACCTATTTTTCTTTTGACGAAAGTCTATGTATATACTAGTTAGAAGGTTGACCTTTGGCACGTCTGTCTTGTTACACCACACATACATCACCTCTCACAAAAAAAATTATTGTTAAATATTAAATAAATCTATCATTTATATTAAGCCAACGGCTGAAACACATTATGCAAGTACAATGTTAAAGTTCTTATGTGCATGTACATTATGCTATTAATTAAGTTCATGAATCATGACGTTCTTATGTGCATGTAATTTATGTGCATGTTTGGTATACAGGGTATGATAAAACATGATACTATAAGATCTGATATAAGGTCTGATTGTATAAAATCTGATTAAATTTTAATACTATTCAACGTTTGGTATGATATTGTTTAAGATAATATATTGTAAAAGATAATATCATCTAATGTTTGGTAACACACGGTATAATACTCGATATCATAAAATAAATATTTTTGACAAAAATACCTTTTAATAATGAATTTATATAATTCTTTCAAATATATCAGATGATATTGATTTGTATAGAAATCTGTTGATCAGTGTGTCCAAAAAAACAAATTAATTTTTATAACAATAAAAAAATCTGCAATATTTTGAAAAATTATATATTGAAAAATTATTTTTTATTTTAATATATTAATATTAAAATAATATATTATTTCTTGAGAACTGTGCATTAGTTATTACATCAATCCCTTATCAGGCATAATCCTACCCTCCTAGACCTCATTAAGTTATACATCATTTTGATGTATAAAGAGATCATGCTATATAAGCTTATACTATACGATGGTGACACCAAACAATTAAAAATGTCATAACATATAGTATAAGATTATACTATTAGACCTTATACATCACATCAACTGGCCTTATGGTAAGTCCTTGGACAACTTTTGGACACGTGACATCAAATGGTGCCATTTTAGAAGCCTTAGAAGGCTAGACAACACTATATATCTATATATTATAAAAGAATGTCATTCTTTGACAAATTTGATGACGTATTGCTCTCTCCTTCAATTTCAGGTTTATGTTCACACTAGAAAACATTTAAAATCTTTTCTCTTTTAGTAAAAAAGTAGAAATACAAAAATATAAAATATATTCGAATTTGCAAATAAATTAAATGGAAAAATATGTGAACAATTGTTGGTGGCAGACAACTCATTTAATGTCCTACTACTTTCTACATTGGAATTTCTAAATTAATAATATCTCACTGCTTTCTGAAATCTTGATTTTAAATTTTGAATTTAATTTCAATTTCAATTTTAAATTTGAAGTTTTATTTTTATTTTTATTTTTATTTTTATTTTTTAATTTTTAGAGTAAATACCTTTTTTGATCCCTAACAAAAAACACGGTCCCCACTTTAGTCCCTTACAATAATAAATTAGTCAGTTAGTCCCTAACAAATTCAAGGTGGACCCATTTTAGTCCTTTTGAGGGACTAATACGGGTCTTTTTTGAATTTGTGAGGGACCACGATTTCAACTAAATGGGTCCACTTTGAATTTGTTAAGGACTAACTGACTAATTTATTTTTGTAAGGGACTAAAGTCGGGATCGTGTTTTTTGTTAGGGACTAAAAATGGTATTTACTCTAATTTTTATTTTAATTTTTAATTTTTAATTTTTAATTTTAATTTGAATTTGAATTTTTAATTTTAAAGGATGGGAAAATATTTGAACAATTGTTGGTGGCAGATAGTTCATTTAATGTTCCACTACTTTCTACATTGGATATGTTAAATGTATGTATTATTTCAAATTGTATTATGATTAAAAAAGACCTCTACTTGCATGTATAAATAGGAACACTTCAGGCAGATTTTTGCTATGATTTTTCTTTTGTTGCTTCTGTCTCATATATATATGAAAAAATATTTCTCAAGTTGCTTGAGATATATTTTTCTCCAGTTGCTCCAAAACTATGTCGTTTTGTTTATTTATTTCCTTATATTAATTGATTCACCTTTGAATGGTTATGATTCTATTTTTCTCTCTCTTCCTTTATCACCATTGATCCATCTTTGTACGATTTTGATTTAGTGGCCGAAAATAAAGTTATCTCAAGCAGCTTGAGAAAAGATAAGCCCTATATATATATATATGGGGTTTACATTTATGCAGCTGCTGTACATGCAACAATCAAATACTTGCCATATATATACTTGAAAGCATTAAATGTAGGGAATCATAACCATACAAAAGTTGAAAGCTTTAAATGTGAGAAATCATAACCATACACTTGTCATTGTTGTATGTAAAGCAGTTGCAAAAAGAATTTTACCTATATATATATAGGGGGGAGGTGAATGACTCAGTTGTGCTTCTTGACATTAAGATGTATTTATCTTAAAATATACATAATTCTTTGAGGTTATGACATGGATCCAATTAATTTTGAGCAGTTTTCTAATCATACAGGCAAGCTGCTTCTATTTCTTCATTGCACTCCTAAGGTCATCAAGCTCACAAGGAGACTAGTAATTGAGAGTTATTGTGTCAATTTCTTACCATGGAAAATATTACAGTAAATATTGCAATGCAGTGAGGGATTTACTAATTCACCAGGAAGATGAAAGAGGTGCTGACATTAAACAGATGACAGAACAGAAGAGGAGGAAGTCCAGTTTGTAGCTGCAAATGATGATGAAGTGATGATGTTGAGGAAAGAAATTGAGAGATTTAATGAAGAGAACGTGGCTCATAAGTTCCATTGTGTATTGTTGTATTTGGAATTCCTTGTATACAATTCGTATTCATTATGATAGTTTTAATTTGTAAATGTGATATTGTATACAATTAATATTTTTCAATATGTATTGTAGTTTTTTTTGCCATTGATCTTAGTTTAATTGTGTATTATATGCTTCAAATTCCTATTTATTTGTTGAATTAAAATCTATAGGAAAGATATTTTTAAAAAAAAGTAATTCAAATATTTTTGGTGAGATTTAACCAAAAATTTTAAAAAATTAATTCAAATTTTTTTACGAAAAACAAATTCCGTCGAAGATTTTCAACGAAAATAAATTCCGTCGAAGATTTTTCAAAGAAACAAATTTTGTCGAAGATTTTTCACAGAAACAAATTCCGTCGAACGTCTTGAACGAAAATAAATTCCGTTGAAGATTTTCCACGGAAATAAATTCCGTCAAATTTTTTTGACAGAATCTCTATTTCCGTCGAAAAATGGGTTATAAACGAAGAGAAATTCGACAACCTAGATTCCGTCGAAAATTTCATTTTTGACGAATTTGTATCATTGTAGACGTAATTTTTCCGTCGAAAAATGGACTCTTTTAGTAGTGATAAGCCCCGAAACAAACAAGCAGAAACATATTACTAATAAAAACATATGTTGCATGCAATCATTAAGCACTAGTGGAATGAGGTCTGTAGGAGTGATATCAAATTATGGTAGCTCAGTTGGCGCATGAGAGCTGAGCAGATAAGGGTGAGAGCATATGTTCAATCCTTCCCAATATCATCTTTGGGAAGAATTTAAAACTTAAGGATTGACTCCCATGAAAGATGTGGTTTAACAAAAAAAAAAAAAAACCCTACCCTTCAACAAACAAACTTTGAAAGAGCCTCCTTATTTTTTTTATTAAGATAAGAAATGAAGAAAGCATGATTAATTCCTTATTGAGAGATTCTTTTGCATTTTTTACTCAAAGTATTACTCACCCTTATTTTTTATTAAGATAAATGATGAAAGCATGATCAATTCCTTATTGAGAGATTTCTATGCATTTTTTACACTAAGTATTACTCACCCTTATTTTATTAAGATAAGAAATGGAGAAAGCATGATTAATTCCTTACTGCGACATTCTTTTGCATTTTTTACACAGTATTACTCACCCACTTATTTTAGCACTTTCAGTCTCACCCGGAAAATGTTTCTTACTTCCATTTTCTATTCTTATAATGCAACAACAACCTTATGAAAAATATTACTCAGCAAAAATTAATCCATCACTTGTTTAATATAATGATGCCATGTTTAGTATCAACTTATTTTAAGAAAAAAACTATTTTTTAAATGAAAAAGTAATTTTCTTGTCACGGGAGATAAAATTATCTTCAGCAACCTCAAAACTACATCATTTTGAGAATCGAGAAAATTAAAGAATGATATTTTAGGAATTTTATTTATTTCTTTGTTACATAAATTTTACCAAAATACCTTTTATTAATTTTCCAACTCTTAAAACGATATAGTTTTGGTGGAGATAGCTTTTATCCTTGTGACAATGATAAACCCTTTTTTAAAACTTCTCAAAACTTACAATAAACAAAATTAAATCCAAAATAAGTTAATTTAAACAACCAATAAGTTGGCATTGTTCATTGAATCTTAAATTGATACATATGTAGTTCCTACCATTTTATTAAACTTCCTCTGAATTTTTCTAGTTTTAGCACACTAGCATTAAACCTTAACCTCTACGCGGCTTTGAAACTTTTGATGCATTCAATTCAATTCAATAAATAGATTTGGCAGTCTCCACAAACCACCCAATGAGCTTCAAAATGAGAGAGATTATGGAAGAGAATGACTTGGAGGGAGAAGTGAGTACTTTAAAGAACACATGGGTTCCAACATGGACAAAACAGATAACAATAAGGTCCTTAGTGACAAGCTTTATCCTAGGCACCCTCTTCAACTTCATTATTTGTAGACTCAGTTACACCTCAGGACTCACACCAAACCTCAATGTCCCTGTGGGGTTGTTGGGGTTTACGGTCATTAAGTACTACACAGCATTGCTCAACAAGTGTGGCCTCCTCAAGCAGCCATTCACTCGCCAAGAGAACACTCTGATCCAAACCTGCATCTTTGCCTCCTCTGGAATTGCATTTAGTAGTAAGTTTTTTTTTTTTTGGTTTCCTTGGATACCCTTTTTCTTTTTATATTTCATGAACTGTGTTGATATGAAATCTTATAAGAATTCAGAATTAACATGATATTAAACTGGTGTTCTCATTATGTAATATGTAAGTGAATTTACCATATCCTAAGAGTGCAAAGAAGTTGTTCTCTTCTTCTGTCCTTATTGTATATGGAGCAAGGAAGTCCTAATTTGTTTTGTAAAAATATTGAGCTTTGCTATGTGATTACTGATTAGGTGGCACTGGAAGTTATCTATTTGGGATGAGTCCATATATCACTGCAAAAGATCATGTAGAGGACACACCAATCAATAGAAAGAGACTCTCCCTTGGCTGGATGTTTGGTTTCATCTTTGCCATTAGCTTTGTTGGCTTGTTCTTTATTTTGCCTCTAAGAAAGGTTGGTACAAAGAAACTAGGCTCTGTTTCATTTCTGTTTTGAAAAACAGTTTTTTAATTTTCAGAACAAAAAAATTAAAAAACTCGTTTGGTAAGACCTATTTTGTAAAAATTGTTTTGAAAACTATAATTATTTTTTTGTTTTTAAAATCAAATTTAGAGAACATGCGTGAGTTGTTTTTGTTTTCTGTTTTGGTTTTTAACTTTCAAAAAGAAAAACATATAGAAAACAACTGTTTCCATAACTATTTTACAAAACAGTTTTAAGAACAAAAAACCAGAACACAATCAAACAGAACGTTTGATTAATGTTTTTAAAAACAATTTTTTTTTTTCAGAACAAAAAAACAAAAAAATTCGTTTGGTAAGATCTGTTTTAAAAAAATATTTTAAAAACTATAACTGTTTTTTTGTTTTTAGAATCAAATTTAGAGAACATACCTGAGTTGTTTTTGTTTTCTGTTTTGGTTTTTAATTTTTCAAAACAAGAAAATACAGAAAACAACTGTTTCTATAACTATTCTACAAAACAGTTTTAAGAACAAAAAAACCAAAACACAATCAAACAGGCCCGCGTGAATTGTTTTTGTTTTGTGTTTTGACTTTTAACTTTCAAAATAAAATAAAAAACATAGAAAACACATTTTTCCATAAATTATTATACGAAACAATTTTAAGAACAGAAAAACTAGAATATAATCAAACAGACCTACAATTCTGTAGATGTTCTATTACAGTTTATTAAATTTCAATTTCATTTGGTATTCCACAGGTTATGATTTTGAAGTACAAGCTACCATACCGTAGTAGAACTGCCACAGCTCACCTCATCAATAGCGTACACACACCAACAGGTTCAAAGCTAGCAAAGTTAAGTATTTATTAGTACAGAGAACTTGAATTTATAAACCTGATACTACATTAAATTAGAAAAATGTCATTTTTGTTTATAACCAGCTTAACCTCTTCATTCATATATATATATATATATAGGAAACAAGTTGCTTTGCTCTTCAAAAGCTTTTGTGGAAGCTTTGCGTTTGCTTGTTTTCAATGGTTTTTTAAAGCAACAAATGATTGTGGATTTAGCAGTTTTCCAACATTTGGTCTCCAAGCCTATAATAAAAGGTATATATACATTCATCCAAAGTATTTAATCCATTTTTTCATCCTCCACCAACATTGATTTGGTTGACTCCTTATCAATTTTTATTTGGAGTTCTTTTGAGGTTGTTCATGACTTAAAGTTCAATATAATAGTATTGAATTTCATTTTCAATAAACATATATATTTGTTTACTTTTCTCAAATTAATTGTTTCTTATTCTATATATAGTTTATAATTGACATGACACTAACCTGTGTTCATACATAATTTGAATCATCTTACAGATTCTATTTTGATTTTTCATCTACCTATGTTGGAATTGGAATGATCAGCACTTTTAATGCAAATGCATCTTTGCTAATTGGAGCCATAATATCATGGGGTATTCTATGGCCCTGGATTGACCGCAAGAAAGGCACATGGTATAGTGAAGACCTACCTCCCAACAGTTTAGATGGCATGCAAGGATACAAGGTAGAAATGTACATAGATTAAAAATTTTATTATTTATAATATAATAATATTTAATTTAATCTTTTTGAAGTTGTGAATTAGTAGTTCTAAGTTAAATTTATTAACAGGTCTACATTGCTATTGCTATGATACTTGGTGATGGCTTTTACCAATGCATCTACATGCTATTACGAATCACCTATAGTCTTAGCACACAGTACTTGAAGGATAAAAACTCATCCTCTGTAAACCCTGAAATTGTTCATCAAAACTCAAATGTAGATTATGATGATCAGTGTCGAAAGGAGTATTTCTTGAAAGATGATATTCCCATTTGGGTTGCTATCACTGGCTATGTAATCCTTGCAGTTGTTTCCATCATAGTTGTGTCCCATTACATTTTCCCTCAACTGAAATGGTATCACATACTTGTTTGTTACCTTATTGCACCAATTCTGGCCTTCTTCAATGCTTATGGATGTGGCCTCACAGGTTTGTCTTTGGCCACTATATATGGTGAAGTTGCCATTATTATATTCAGTTCTTGGGTTGGCATTGCAAATGGAGGCATAATTGCAGGCCTAGCATCTTGTGGTGTTATGATGAGCTTTGTTTCCACTGCTTCTGTTTTGATGCAAGACTTCAAAACTGGTTATCTTACCCTTACATCTCCACGCTCTATGTTATTCAGTGAAGTTTTTGGCACAATCATTGGTTGTGTCATGTCACCTTTGGTCTTCTGGCTTTTCTACAAAGCTTTCCCAATTGGTGACAATAAAAGCACTTACCCTTCACCTAATGGGGATGTTTACCGTGGGATTTCACTGCTTGGAGCAAAGGGTTTCTCTTATCTTCCTAAGAATTGTCTTAAACTAGCAATCATATTCTTTTGCATCGCTGTGCTCATTGATGTAATACATGATATGTTGAAGCATTATGAAAACAAGTACAAGATATATAGGTATATTCCACAGCCCATGTTCTTGGCTATCCCATTCTATCTTGGTGGATACTTTACCATAGACAGGTGCATTGGGAGCTTGATTGTTTACCTATGGGAGAAAAAGAACAAGAATAAAGCACAACATTATGTGCCTGCAATGGCATTTGGACTACTCTGTGGCGATTCTTTATGGAGTGTTCCAGCTGCAATACTTTCTCTTGCTGGAACTAAAGCTCCAATTTGCATGAAGTTTTTATCTGGGACAGTGAATCACAACTCATAAGATTGGCATCTTCCTGAGAAGATTTCTAATGCTGCTTCATTTTAGGGATAAGTATTTTCAATTTTAGGACCCGGTTGGAACAATGTCAGACCCTATATTGGAGGCGACTCGCCAAGATCATTTTTCATTCTAAGGACTTGATCTCAGACCTTTAGTTAAGAGACACAAGCTCCTTATTACTTGTACCAATGGTATTTGGTACTAATAAGAAATATTTACTCCCAAAGGATATATAATATTTTTGACTGGATCATGGATCAATACAAAACAAAGGGCCATGATGTCCAGCGTTTATTAGCACATCTTCCTAAAAGAGTTAAAGATTTTATATAGAGAAAGATAAGGGTAGATCATCATACACAAAGAATAAAAAATCGTACTATTAATCGGCTTACATCTAAAAGCTCGTGTACATAATAAATTAAAGAAATTAATATTTCTCATGTTGTAGGAGATAAATTTATCTCTTATGCACACAAAAAAAACGATACTCATATTTTTTTTTTTCTTCCTCTTCTCTTCACATAACCTCACATGGCCCCACACACTATTATCTGTGTAAAAAATAAAATTATCTCTTATAATATGAAAAATATTAATTCCTAAATTAAGATCGTTAAATATAAATAAAATCAATTAAAAGCATAATTTACACCAATATAAAATAATTCTACATAATATACGTGCATACGCACGCTACCACGCCAAACTGAGTTAATTTATCACATTGAATTCATCACGTCCGATTGGGACAACCAAAATCTAAATCAAATAAGCACTATAATATGGTTTTCATTTTAAATCACGGTGCTTAAGTACTCAACTGGAGCATTCGGTATCGTAAATTTTCCCAGTTATTAAGTTGTTCACAATTTTCAATTAGACTGAATGAAGTAAATTGGACAGGAGCATCAATTAGAGTGTAGCACTACATGTAGAATGTATCATTATCCAACAAAAAAGTGTTTCCTCACAAAACTAATTTGAATGGGAAATCATAGGCGACTTATCACAGCTTCTACCTCAGCAGGGGAATATAGATGATATTTTGGAGCCACCTTTGCAATATCAACGTTATTGGGAGTGACCTATAAGAACAAATAATGAAATTATAAACTAGTTATAGTTTCCATTTCAGGGGAGGGGGAGAAACAATCAACATTAAATATATCTGGTAATAAATTTTATACTCACCTTCTCTTCCATAACTTGCTTCAGAATGGATAAAGCAATTGTCTCAGCTTCTTGAAGAGTTAGCTCCTGCATTAACGATATAATAAATTAACACCCAATTTTTCAATTCATTTGGATGTTCTTCTAGTATGAAGGATAACCCTACGAAGCAACATTTGCAGGGATAGACAGAAACTCCATAACAGCTGAAGAAATTGTTAGTTTGAGTATGAATTATGAACATTCACTTGATATCAAAATATTTGACTGGTTTAACATTTTTCAGACAAGAAACACAGCTCATAACTTAATGGACACAAAATGGGATATAAATCATTTTGCTTGCAAAAATGTAAATGGAATAATGTCAAGTAAACAATTAAGGTATACCTGGTAGAAGAGCAAAGAGGATGGGACGAAAATAGGATTACTTATATTAATCTTGCTTATCATTGATAAGGTTCATTTCACTTCACAAAAAAGTACAGTGTCATCTTTGGGATTTTTGACAAAATGAATACATTATTTGAAGAAAGCTACCTTTTAGAAATGTTATTTATAAAGCTAATATGATAATTACTGTATAACGTGTTTTCATTCTTCTCCATCTTTCATAACATGCAAGACCAACAAAATCAATTTTCAAGACTTCCAATACCTACCCTACCAAGAATTACAAGTATGAAATATCCTCATTGCTTTTATGTTTCCATTCCTTTTTCTACTTTCCATCATCTTAGCGCAGTGTAATTTTATTGTTATAGGCAAAGGGTATTGGTTTAAACAACCCTCTGTAGGAAGATGATACCTTGTTGTATTGTTCTTGCAGAGAACTGTCTGCACCTTCTGACCCTGAACCAATAGCTTTTGCATTGCATTGCCAGAACGTGCCAGATGGATCAGTGTAATACCTGCAAATCGGAAACTTTCAACTGAATAAGAATAACATAGTCTAATTGAAAAATGGTATCAGGAAGACCATAAAAACTACGGAAAATTTGGTATTCTGGTGAATTAAGTAATGTTACTACCATATTAGCAATGCAGTTCATTTCTTTTACGTTTAAACAATAGTACAGTGGATTACTCTGACATGCAAGAATATGAAATCATGAAAATTGTTTAGATGGAGCCTTTATAAAGGTGAGAAACACAATTGCCCCCATATTTTTTCCAGTATGTAAGGCACACTATTGAGAAAAATGTTAAGTTCCAATCATCAACCATGAACTGGTTTTGAGGGAGAAACTGAAAGGTTTTACAGGTAACAACTGTAAAGGCCAATATATGTTGCTGAGAGTTTAAGGGTAGATAATTAACCCAAGAAAAAAAGAAAAAGAAAACAAAATTCTTCTATTTACACCACATACCAATGGTATAACAAGGAGGCATAAAGATGAACCAAAAATGTTACTTTTTTATAAGGACAAAAAGAGTAATAAGAAAATGTGAGGTAGTACCACAAGACTATGAAATAACTACAAAGAACTATACAGTTCCTTTAAGAAAAAAAGGGATACCTAATGAGGATTAGTTATCATCAAAAAATTTGTTTGGTGTTGTGTGTGATTTTTATTTTTTTTGGGGGGGAGGGGGGAGTGAGGTGGGAGGTTGGTGCTATAAACTCCCACTATACCCCCGGTCCAGGGAAGGGTCCCACCTATTGTGTAAGTCCATAATAGACAGACTTCCATTTGTAGGAGGATAATTACATGAAGACCTCGAGGTCCCATGACAGGGTCACACCTATTGTGTAAGTCCATAATACGCACTCTTACATTTGCAAGAGGCTAATTACATGAAGACCTCCAGGTCCCATGACGAGTGACGACAACACCAACTTTGTGCCAATGTTCCCCTTCACGATTTGTTATCCTCCAAGGACCAAAAAAATAAAGCAAAAATTACACAAAATGAATTCTTGGACTCAATTAGTGGATAGTTGGTTACTCATTAACCACTCTCTAGCCATGTTCAAACAGATCTGTTAAAAAGAAGAAGGAGAAGAAAGAATACGACTTCACACGAAAAATAAGCTCCCCTCCAATTAATCACCAACTTTTGAACAAGAAAGTCCGCAAAAGCACTGGATGAAGGATTTCCATCTAAGAAAGCCCAAGATAGACCAAAAGCCAATGTAGGATCTCACAGCCAAAGTAGCTAAATTAACCAGAACAACACCCCCACATTAAACCTTCAAAGCCTCTTTTATGAAGATTAATGCATATAATAGAGATGTTCTCGAACATGAAATGGTCAAGACATTCAAAAACACATCCTTATCTTCTGGCTACAAAGTAGGCCTTAATATTCGAGAGTAATTCTTATACTAACAAGTAGAAAAGCTAATGGCCAAGATCAGAAAATGGTGTGGTGGGGGATTAAGGAATCAAGAGCTGAAACAAATCCAAAGATACCTTAAAATGGTATTTTTGGCACAGATACTACTTTAAAAGGAAGTCTGAAAAGAAAATAGCAGTTTTCCCACCGTAATCCCCACATAAAGAAACAGGACAAAACTATCTGCCTCATTCGCATATCCTCCTCATAAAATGATTTCCATGCATAATCATATAACAGTTGGTTTCTACAATTACAAAATTGAATTAAAAAAATGACAATCTCAGGATAGACATACACCCCACAAGTAGCCATTGCATATTGAAAAGTATAACAAATACTTACAAACTAGGTCCATTCTCGTCATGGCCAGCAATGAGGAGAGACACTCCAAATGGTCTAGACTGCCAAAAGGGAAATGAAATACCAAAATTTAAAATGCATAATATGATTTATAAAAGTTCAACTTAAATTGAAATTATCGCAATTTCAAATCTTTCAGGCAACCATGGCATCCAGCTATAGTACCACCGCAGCCATTTAGTAATTTGTCCAAAAAGAAAGAGATTTATTGGCCCATGCAACAACACAACTCTGTCCCAAAAGCACCAAGCAAGAGGAATTATGCCTTTAAACAGAAATACAGTCTATTCAAAAGATAATGTTGAGATATGTGCATCCCAAAACTTTAAGTGATACTAGAGTTAGACCTCCACTAAACATTAACCAAGATGCAATATATAACATATATTAAATTGAATTCAGAAGATATCTCATCAAAAAAAGAACCCATAATCTCAAGCTGATTTGGTAATGGTAATTGATAACTAAGCACTCAATCTCCAAAATTGGATTTCACTATATTAATGCGTGTTGAAGAATAATGTTTGAACTCCTCCACATAAATTCACCTTTCACATGCATTTTTGTCGATCATTCACAACCTTCTCTAATCTTTCAGCAGCTATCTCCATTTTAAGACTTTCACTGCTGTCATTCCTATCTTCCTCACATCTTCTTAGAATCTCTCCATCTAGCTGTCTGCCTCAAACACATTTCTATCTCTTAATATATATTTTATTTGCTTATTTATTATTTTGTTGCATTAATTTTTGCCTGTATATTTTACATGGCTAAAGTCTCAGTCCGTATTTGGTAAATTATTCAAAACATATATTTGGCTCCCAACACATACTCATACATACTCTCCATGGGTATCCAAACATGATCTAAAACACAACTTCAGCTTATTGCAGACATTAAAAATACCACTTAAACAAATTCAATTACACAGATTATAGATACACTCTCAGTTCATCCAACCAACCAGCCATAATTTTGAGTTTAAGCTCAATGAAATGAATTTAAAAATTAAACTGAAACAAATACAGCCAACAGTTTTTTCAAGCAAATAAGTGCTTATGAAACAACCTAACAAGAACTGTGTATAAATTGCTAGGCATATATATACCATTAAGCACTATACACAAGCAAACTAAAGTAGACATGAACAATAAAGCTAAGTAGTTTTTTACCATGGATTCTTCATCACCTTCGCCAAAACGCAAGGCTAGATCACAAAGAGCTTGAGTCGTGGACTCTACAGTCATGGATTCACCATAAGAGAACCTATGATTCTGTGAATAAAACAAAACGCAATTTATATATCCTTCATTAGCTAATGAACTATCTACTACATTCGAAAATATTAATAGCACCTGAGTTTCCACTCGTGCATGCTCAACAAGTGTTCGAGCATCGGCAATCAATCCACTCATTGCACAACCTATATGCTCATCAATTTCCATAATTTTCTCCACGCTACTAGGCTCCTGAAGTTCTAAACAAGTCAATATAAAAGAAATCGCATACAAGAAGGAAGTAAATCAAAATTCAAATTAGAGATTTGTTTCATGCACAACCTAATAATAATTTCGATCTAACTATCTAAGCCTGTAACCCCCAAAAGACACATACATCTCTTTTCACCTAAAGGAAAATGAAGGATGGAAAGCGAAAAGAAGATTGAGGTTAAAATTCAGAAGTACATTCAAAACCAACAGGATGCCCCCCAAATTCAAATTATGCAAAGCATATCTATCTCAACACTCAATATTTTGCATATGCATTTTGCTTAGGCATTAACATAACCTAATAGTATATTTATGCGTATAACTGCTATAACAAGATGATAAAACCTAGATTAAAATAATTTAAATGGAGTTATTCAAAAAAATAATAATAATAATTTAAATGGATATAAAACAGAACAAAGCCAGACCAGAAGGGGTGAAGTGATACGCTTTTCAACTGCAAGGACCACTCCATCTTTTGTCTTCAACCCAATTGCAGTTGATCCCAGCTGCAATCCAATCAAAATCCATTTACAAATGCAAACACATTAAACTAAGGGTTTTATTAATCTCCTTTTACATAAGACAGACAGATATCTTATGTTGTAGAGAGAAACTAAGTGGGTCCCACTATTACAAGAAAAAAAAAAAAAAGTGAGCTGCGAAAATCGAGCTGAGAGTAATATTTCCCTTAAACTAAATATGAAAAAATATAAAAAAAAATTGCATCAGTTATATTATTAACAAAACAGCACCTTGGAAATGCTAAGAGGGAAGAAGAAGCATACCTTGATGGCCTCAATTGCATATTCAACCTGAAACAAACGTCCCTCAGGAGAAAAGGTGTTGACTCCCCGGTCATACTCAGTCCTTTTCTCACACACAGACACATACATTTAAAAAAAGAAGAGGAAAACCCATTAATCGATTGGATGATAGGAAGCAGAATCAAGTTTAAATAAGCATTTTTGGAAGAAAAATAGAAAAATGGGGTTCACCTTGTGAGAAACATGTTGGATTCGATTTGATGAGATTACTGTGACGAAATCACATAACCTAAAGAGATTAGTGAAAAGGAACCAAAAGAGAAAAGAATGCGAAGCATTTGGAATTGAGGAAAGTGAGTGACTTACCCAAAAAGCTTGTTGCTATTCACTGTCTCTGTCATGGTTCCTTAGCATACTTTTTTTTTGCAGACACAATACTTCATTTTTTTATTTTTATTTTTTTGATAACACAATACTTCATATTTTATATATAAAAAATAATGAATACTAATTGTAACAACTTGTGTGTACTTGGTGCATTAACTTAATTAAGGTATTAAACACTTCTAGAATTAATCCTTAATCACTTAATTAGAAGTAAGATAATCTTGTGATGTGTAAGGTTGTGAAATAAGAGGTTGTTATGGTCAAAATGTGAATAAACTTTTTCTTTTTACATAACAAATTCATTTCGCGTTCATTAACATCTAACTCCTTAGATATAAAGTTTATCTTGGTTAAAAAAGTCTTACATAAGCCTAAAACCCCATAACAAGTAGCTCATATAATCCTAGAGGGGTAAAAGAGAGAATATTAAAATTAGCACAAAATGCTAAAACGCGCTCCTAAGCAACAAGTTTTCCTTCTATTTAACGCATTGTAATGCGTGTAACAATTATTTTAATCTTATTTAGCGCGCTACAACACCCTCAACCTTAGGGTTTTGGACCTTAAGCGTGTTTTAGCAAACTCTAGCATACTGTAGTGCGCCCATCTCAAAGGTTTTGGCATTTTAGCACCCTCTAGGATGCATTAGCGTGCTAAGTTCGAAATCTGAGATTTATTTTTGTGTCTTAGACTATTTTCAAGAGCATAAACACCATACTTTCACCTAATAAATCATATTATCAATTATACCAAAGAATCCAACATCACATACACATTCCAAATGATTCATCAAAAGATTTATCAACAATTCATTATGATGGTCATTGTACACACTAGCCTCCTAGATTTCAATTACATTACATCTAAAAGTATAAAATCCAAAGATTCATTAATCCAAGCTTTTATTACAGGTTATCAAAACATTTACAAGTTTCCTCGAAAGAATTGGTTTTGCAAATATTTATACCCCTAAGATATACAAGTAAAACCCCTTAAAAGACATTTAAACATCAAAAGATGTAATCAATCTCAATAGCTAGGCATGTTCTTTTCCCTATGATGGACCAATCCCTCCTCCATGAGTATTTGAAACATATCTCCAACAGGGGTGAGAGATAAATCTCAGTAAACTAAGGGCCCTTGGAGATTACTCCCTTTAAGTTCAATTGCCTACATGAAATGCTAGAATAATATAGCATAATATAACATTATATATATATATATATATATATATATATATATATATTGTTAGAAAGAATATATCTTTTGTATATCTGTAAATATTTATTTTTTTATTTCATTAGGATTTGTATTAGGTCTGGGCTAAGCCCATTAGAATATTGTCCACACTCATGGAGGGTTCTGCTCTTACTGCTCAAGGTTATTGTAAAACCCCCAAATTTCTAACAAATTATGAAACATTATTATAATAAAGAAATTGCCAAAATTCACATCTATTATTTATTTATGATCATAGAAATATTGCAGAAGCTAATCTAAAACTAATTTGGGGAAATGTTACTGTCGCACTCGTACATGGACAAGTGCAAGGCTAACTCTATTACATTCATAAATATTAAAATAAAATCAGAAACTTTGTTTTATACATAAAATTTAGAACTAGCTGGAAATTCTCTGAGTCATTATCCTCACTGCTCACTGCTAGCCCCATCTTTTGGAACCTGTATCGCTGAAAATCTGTTCCCCCAAAAGGATCATTGCAGTCAAATAAACACAAAAGTCAGCAAAGCTGGTAATCCTAATCAAAAACACAATTTACATAACTCAAATATAGTAATCAAATTAAATATATAATTTTATAATAATTGAATCAAATATCAACTTCATCATATATATAAAATATTCTCATCATAATCAGATCAAATATCAACTTCAATAATCATCATATATATTCTCATCACAATCACATCAAATTATCAACTTCAAAATATATATTCAATCGAATCAAAATATTATTCATAATCTTTATTAAGTTTATTTAGTGTATGTAGTAGGGATAATTATCAACTAATATATTCAGCACAACATTAATCATAATATGATAATATTCACAACTCAATTACATTCATCATAATGAAATCAAATAACAAATTTCATTTGTTAAATAACGAGAGAGAAGAGAGGAACATTTGAAATAAACTGTGTGTATTGACTGATGAAGGCTGTACAATATACAAACAGACTAATGGGCTAAGCCCAAACCTAATGTAATTTGACCTAATACAAAATAAGGAAACCCTAATTACAAAATAAGGAAACCCTACTTACAATATATTTCTAACACTCCCCCTCAAGCTGGAGCGTATAGGTCATATGCACCAAGCTTGTTACATATAAACTCTATTCGAGGGCCCCTCAAAGATTTTGTAAACACATCTGCTAATTGCTCATTAGAGGGTACAAAACTAATTTTAATTTCACCAGCAAGAACCTTTTCTCGAACAAAGTGGCAATCTATTTCTATATGCTTGGTTCTTTCATGAAACACTGGATTTGATGAAATGTGTAGAGCTGCTTAATTATCACAAATGAGAGTTGCATGTCCAATGTCTCCAAACTTAAGTTCTCTGAGAAGCTGTTTAAGCCAGATGAGCTCGCAAGTAGTAGTCGCCATGGAGCGGTATTCTGCTTCAGCACTTGATCTGGAAACTACGCTTTGTTTTTTACTTTTTCAGGAAATCAAGTTGCCTCCAACAAAGACACAATACCCAGAAGTAGATCTCCTATCAGTTGGACAACCAGCCCAATCAGCATCACAGTACCCAACCACTTTATCATGACATTTATCTTCATATTCAAGGCCTTTCCCTGGAGATGTCTTGATATACTTAAGAATACGAATGACTGCATTCCAAATTTCCAATGTTCTTGACATGGAGAATTGAGAAATTGACTGACAACACTAACTGCAAAGGAAATATCAGGCCGAGCGACTGTGAGGTAGTTCAATTTTCCAACCAATCTTCTATACTGCTCAGGATCTGAAAAGGGCTCCCCCTGATTTGGTAGAAGCTTGATACTTGGATTCATAGGAGTATCAACAGACTTTGAATTTAACAGAGCAGTTTCTTCAAGAATATCCAGAGCATATTTCCTCTGAGATATCACAACACCAGCTTTAGATTGGGCCACCTCGATTCCTAAGAAGTATCGAAGTTTTCCAAGATCCTTAGTCTGAAAATGATGACATAAGTGTTGTTTCAATCGAGTGATCTCATGCTGATCACTACCTATGATGACAGTATCATCCACATATACCACCAGATAAATAGATCCAGAAGCAGAATGACGATAAAAGAGAGAATGATCAGCTGCACTCCGAGTCATGCCAAATTGTTGAACAACACTGCTAAATTTACCAAACCAAGCTCTTGGAGATTGTTTGAGGCCATAGAGAGATTTACGAAGACGACAAACAAGACCTGACTCCCCCTGAGCAACAAATCCAGGAGATTGCTCCATATAAATTTCTTACTTAAGATCACCATGAAGAAAAGCATTCTTGATATCCAGTTGGTAGAGAGGTCAATAGCTAATAGCAGCCATGGCAATAAAAAGGCAAACAGTAGACATTTTCGCCACAGAAGAAAAAGTATCAATAAAATCCAAGCCAAAGACCTGAGTGAAACCCTTCGCCACCAAGCGAGCTTTAAGACGATCCACTTGACCATCAGGTCCAACCTTAACAACATAAATCCATCTGCAACCAACCACAGATTTTCCAGAAGGAAGAGGCACCAAGTCCCATGTGCCATTATGATGAAGAGCACTCATTTCATCAATCATAGCTTGTCTTCATCCCGAATGTGAAAGTGCATCACCTGTGGTCTTAGGAACAGATACAGAGGACAAAGAGGAAAGGCAAGCAAAATATGATGGAGAAAGACGATGATAACTAATATTGACTGTATACCTGGCCGGAGGGCGAGTATCACGAGTACCCTTACGAAGAGCAATGAGAAGGTCACTATCCGAAGGTAAGACCGAAGCCGTGGGAGGAGATGCAGTTGAATGTGAGTCCACAGATACATCTGACGAACTATGCTCGATCTCATCAGCAGAAGAGGTGATAGAAGGAGAGTCAGAAACATGGACTGGTAAAGACGGAAGGTAAAGAAGGTCACCTGGGAAGGACGATTGTGCAGAATCAGTATCCACAGGAGTAGTAGAGGATCCAAAAAGGGAACTGATTCAAAAAAGGAGACATCCGCCGAGATAAAGTATCGACGTAAAGTGAGAGAGTAGCAACGGTAACCCTTCTGAGACCGAGGATAACCCAGAAAAACACATTTATGAGACTTGGGAGCTCATTTATCCAAACCTGGACCAAGATGATTAACAAAACACGTAGAACCAAACACATGTGGAGTTAAAGGATATAAAGCTTGATGGGGAAATAAAATAGAGTGAGGTACCTTATGATTGAGAACAGATGATGGCATGCGATTAATGAGATAGCATGCAGTAAGTATAGCATCACCCCAGAATGTGTATGGAACATTACCATCAATTAACAAGGCACAAGTGGTTTCAACCAGATGGCGATTCTTGCGCTCGGCTACACCATTTTGTTGAGGTGTATGAAGGCAAGATGTTTGATGAAGAATGCCATGAGATGAAAAGAATTGTTGAAATTGATGAGATAAGTACTCATATGCATTATCACTACGAAAAGTACGAATAGGAATACCAAATTGAGTTTTTATTTCATTATAAAATAACTGAAAAATAGAAAACAACTTAGACCGCTTTTTCACTAAAAATAACCAAGTACATCTGGAATAATCATCAATGAAAGTAACAAAGTACTTAAAACCCAAAGTAGAAGAATGACGACTTGGTCCCCAAACATCAGAGTCAACCACAAAAAAAGGAGAAACAGCTTGACGACTAAAACGACTCAAAAACGTACTACGAGTATGTTTCCCAAACTGACAAGACTCACAATTTAAAGTAGAAAGAGATGATAAATGGGGAACCATCTTCTAAAGCTTTGCAAGACTAGGATGGCCCAGACGAGCATGGATAGTAATATGAGAATCCACAGTGGAGCAGGCTGAAGAAGAGGGAACTAGTTGATAGAGGCCCTGAGACTCACATCCTTTGGTAATCTCCTGCCCTGAACTCCGATCCTAAAAGATGACAGAGGTTTTAGTAAAAGAAACAACACAGTCAATGGATTTGGTCAACCTACTAACAGAAAGTAAGTTAAAAGAAGAATTGGGAACATATAGAACATGATCCAGAGATAAATTAGGTAAAAGAAGAACCGTGTCAATCCCCCTTGATTGGACCAGAGACCCATTAGTCATAGTAATAGTGGGAAAAGAACCAGTAGTATAAAGGGAAGTGAATAAGGACTTATTACCAGAAATGTGATCAGAAGTCCCAGAATCTAGAGTCCAAGGGCTAATAGAGTGCAACTGAGATATGCCAGCAAAAGAATTACCAGTGGGAGCAATGGACGCAGTAGGACCTGATGTTTGCTTCTCAGACCACCAAGTCACAAATGCTTTTGCCTGACTCCAAATAGCTTCACAAGTAACAGCAGGTCGAAAAATCTGCTTAATAGACGGATGAAGAGTAGCTTTAATGAGGCTACACAGCTGAGCATCAATCATTTTCCACCGTGTGCGCTCCTTTTCCGCCACAGATTCAGCCTTAGTGGTGAGATGGGATGTATAATTCTGCCCATCCAACCAAAGTCGCAGATCGAAAGACCAAGTATCATAGTTGGAACCACCCAATTTATCCACACTCAACGGAGCAAGGATATAATTTGAAAAAATAGCAGAGTTCGACTTTTTCTCAGCCGAAGTACCAGAGTCATTGGAGACAGGAAGGTCCATAATTAAGAGAGAGAAAAAATCAAAAAAATACAGATCACACAACTAACCGGTAGAAGAGGGATCTGACGTCAACATAAAATAAAGTCCAAACACAGAACCAGGACCATATCCAGAACCGTCACAGGGAGACGAAGAGAACGCAACCAACTGCAGCCAGAGATGAGGTCCCACGCGCCGCCTTGGTGGAGGAGAAGACCGGATCTGGCACGCGCGCGTGAGAGGTCTATTGAGGGTGTGGTCGGTGCCGTTGAGTTCGTGCTTCCAAGACGAGCACGTCGGTATACAGTTCGCCGGAAAACTCCACCGGAAGGTGGTGGTTGACGTAGACAGAAGCTTTAAACGCGGAAGAAAACGTACCGGAAACTGACAGCGCGACAGTTCCAGAAAAAAAAAAAAAGACGATGAATAGTGGGTTCACCGGAAACAAAAATAATTCAAAGTTCCTTAGGCTCTTGATACCATGTTAAATAACGAGAGAGAAGAGAGGAACATTTAAAATAAACTGTGTGTATTGACTGATGAAGGTTGTACAATATATAAACAGACTAATGGGCTAAGCCCAAACTTAATGTAATCTGACCTAATACAAAATAAGGAAACCCTAATTACAAAATAAGGAAACCCTAATTACAATATATTTCTAACATCATTATTAATAATGTTTAAGTTCATTGTATTTAGTGGGAAGAGAACCATGGTAGACCCGGGAAATAACCATTGTTGCCAGTCGACCTCGTGACCCGGGAAATAACCACTGTTGCCAGCCACGTATAATCAAAATTGGCCATCATCAAAATATCAAATCCTAGTATGCACACCTCTTCCCAAAGTTGCTACTATTACCCCGGGAAATAACCATTGTTGCCAGATACCACTTTGGGAAGAACAAAAACATCATTGTCACATCAAATAAATATCAAAGGCATAAAGCCCAAAAGTTGTGTTCATCACTTTGGGAGGTACCATCCCAAAGCTATCCTCCCACTATTAATTTATTCAATCACATACAATCAATTCAATCTTGTCACAATTCTCATAATTGTCAAATAATTTTCATGATTTCCACATCAATTTAATCAAGAGTATAATTTCCAAATTCAATCTTTCAATAATATCATAATTTCCAAATCCATCATAATTTTCAAATCCATTATCCAAGAATATCATAATTTTCATATTCAACATCTACCAGAGTAAAACCCAAATCCAATCATCATACTTTAATTTTCCAAATCATAATTCAAAGAGTAAAATCCAAATCCACTCATCATATCATAATTTTCCAAATCATAATTCAGATATTCACATCTATTAGAGTAAAGCCAAAATCCAATAATTAATCCAATTAATTTCTAGAGGTTAAAATAATTTAATTTAAATACCCTAAGGGTTAATATAATATATGAAAACATCCAAAAACTCCCTAAGTATTAAGATCACATTTAACAAATTTCATATAAAACTAACCTAAGAGTACCTCTGGATTAGGATACCTAGGGATTAGGATTACCCTATCAAATTATCTCTATGAATTACATTACATATAATACACTTCGTATAAGACAACTGTTGGATGGTTTGCTGATGGTGGAAAAATATAAGTTCTGATAGGGGACATTCCTCTGTTCTTATAGAACATAGATTCGTTCCCTTACTTCCAACCCAAGTGCGCAAGTGCACGCATCAAGTAATAATGAGTGTATTAATGCCCAGATTATCGTTCTCACGATGATAGAACTCTAAATATTATCTTACACTGTTTTATAAAGAATGAAAATGAGAAGAAAAGTTAGTAAATGAACTGTCTGGTCAAACATTCCCTACTGTCTTGACAACGTTCCTCAGGAACAGTAAGTTCAGTATGATGGCAAACAATTACTCGCTGCGTACCAAACTGAACATACAACATGTGGTAACTCAGATCGAACGTCACGGATCAAGTATCCCACCTTCCCCGAAGTGCTAAGATTATCCACCAGCCACAAGCTCAAATCGCTGTACAGAAATAGCACCCGGGAGGTCCAGTCTCGAGCTCGGTCCAACCTCATGAGTACCGCCCTCGTCAAGACGCCCAAAGTCACTTATCATAGCGACAAGCTTTGCTGACAACCTAAACCGCCCTAGATGAAACACCTGTCTTGGGCAACCTTGGCGTCAAGCTATACCGACGGCCTAAACCGCCCTAGATGAAACGCCTGTCTTGGGCAACATGGGTGTCAAGAAATACCGATAGCCTATATCGCCCTTGAAGATACGACCAAGGCAACCTATCTTGGCATCAAGCTACACATGCTACCAAGTTGAGGAGCTCCTGTTCTGGATGGCTTAACCCCACAAGAAGCCCAATAACCCTTTAACCTGGATGGCCCAATTCCACAGAGCCTCCAACAGCTTGAGCCCAAGACCCTTGCTTGCGCACACGTCAGCCCTACCAACTCACGGTGAGCGCTTACCCCAAGGCGGCACACGTTCCCAGGTGAGACACCAAAGTGTCTCACTTAGGAACCCCCAACACCCTGCAAACCGCCCAGATACCATAAAAGATAACCGCCTCACTGTCGCCTGCTGACACCGCCAGTAGCAGACACTGTATCACTGCTGCCTCAGTGATGCAGTCCAACCTTGATAAACCCAAGGAGGGTTGACCTCCACACCTAAAACCCTAACGGAACGACACACACAACTCCTATAAATACCACCCTCTACGTAAAGAGGAGATCTTATCTTATGTACTGTTATTATGCCCATTTGTATTAAGTCATATTCTTACTCATTAACCTTCCATTGTTATTTACTTGCTTACACTTGGAATCATACATTCTAGCCTAGTCTTTACTTTAGCTAGAGGTATCATCCATACAACAACATTATCTTCAAAGGGTACATAGTGGGCTTATAGATTCCAACGGTACACTAATATTGATGAATGAGTTATTAGTTTGATAAGATATGTAGTTTTATTAATCAATTATGTACCTACCCATAAAAACAATTAGTTTCATAAGATATATTAGTTTTATTAGTTTCCTATGTTATTTTTAATAAATTCCGCGAGTATAGCACTGTGCACAACGAGGGTTAACTATTATAAAAAAAAAAAAATTCCTTTCCGTAATGCAACGTTTCTGTTTTTAACAAAATTAATTTGGGTTTATTCAAAGTAACAACCTAAAATTGTTGAATGAGTTATTAGTTTCATAAGATATATTAGTTTTATTAATCAATTATATACCCTGTTATAGTAAAATGAGCAATTTAGTCATTTTCTTTTGCCGTCATGATACGTTTTTTTTTTTTCAGTGCCTTCTTCTCAATATATTCATGCATTATTTAGAGGAACGCGCGTGGCTAACCCGCATGGAAATAGGTTAATCAATTTTTTTATAATTATACTTAGGGAAAAATATTTCTCCGGTCACCGGAGATAAAGTTATCTTCAGTTAGCTCAAAATGACGTCGTTTTGGGTTATAAGATTAAAAAATTATAATGACAAAGACTAATATAACCTTACAATATATTATGAATGTTTAAATTATCAAGCCACTGTGATTGATCTAGTGGTGAGAGATTTAGATAGTTTATATTAAATTATATGTCAATTCACACCGTTGTATAAAAAAAAATATCAGTAACAAAATTGACTTCAACAATAAAAATATATTCATCAACTTAAATTTATTATGTTTAATATGATTACTAGTGGTATTTTTTATTAGGAATAGGTTATTCAAGAATCTCAACTAACCTTTATAATTTATTTCTCTTCTTAAGATTTTAATCTAAAAAATGATAGGCAAGATAGATATGAAAAAATAAAGGCAAGTAAAATAACCTATTCTTTTTATTAATATATCATCTGTCAACTTCAATAAGTCCTTGTTAAAGTTATAATAGATAAGATATTATGTCTGTCTATTTTTATACTTACTTTACCTATTTTTCTCAAATACTGTTAGATCATAATCCCAACTAACTTTTATATTTTTTTCTCTTGTCTTGATATTCTGATCTTTAGTATTTAAGAAAAATAGGTAGAGTAAATATAAAAATAGATATACACAATATTCTATTCCAAATTATAATATATCTTAAAAAAATGCAACAACCTTATTTTTTTATAACTTTTTTTAATAAAAATCTGCACATCAGCAGAAAAGAAAAGAGAAAAAACCGAACAATATAATAACATGTTGGGCCCACCTAAAATAATAATTATAATAATAGCAAATTAGTCTCCAGGAAAAAATAGCTATATTACGTTTGAATTAGTTTACCATTAGGATATCGCCATAAGGACATTATTAATTGTTAGTTAGTGGACATCCGTGACTAACTCTTTCTCTCTTTATCAATTTTTTTTTTTATGTTCTTCAACGTTCTTGATTTTCTCTCTCAAAGTTTTGGATTTGCATCTTTTTTTGTTTTTTTGGGTTTTTCTAGTTCTTGTGTTTTGGGGTTGGATATTTTGGGAACAGTAACCAAAGTGTCACTGTTGGCCAAAAAAATTATCAGACTGCCACGTCAACATAAATTTTGTCAAAATGCCACGTGGCATATTTCGCTACACTGTGTAGTGAAATATGTGTACAAATAATTTGCTACACAGTGTAGCGAAATATGTCACGTCAGACTGCTCAGAACCAAAAATGTCATGTGTCAAAATCGAAGAAATTCGCTACATAGGATAGCGAATTTCTACAATTTTGACACGTGACATTTTTTGTTCTGACGTGGCATATTTCGCTACACTGTGTAGCGAATTATTTTCACACATATTTCGCTACACAGTGTAGCGAAATATGCCACGTAACATTTTGACAAAATGTACTATTAGTATGGTAGTCCAGTAATTTTTTTGGCCAACGGTGACAAATTAATCACTGTTCTGATATTTTGTCCACAAAATGAAGGAAAGTGTAGGAAATCCTCTGCATCTAAAGTCTGTGAACCACATCTCTCTTATCTGCAAATCAGTGGAAGAGTCTATGAACTTCTACCAGAACGTTCTTGGATTTTTTTCCCATCAGGAGGACAGGATCATTTGATTTTGATGGGGCATGGTAATGATTTCAAGATATAAAAAAAAAGGTTATATTTATCACTATTTTTTCTTATTATTTTTTATTATTTACTGTTAATTTTGTCATCGTTAGTTGAAAATATAATCAACGTTGATTTGAATTTGATCTAAAAAAAAATAAAATTAATAGTAAAAGGTAATGATAAAGAAATATAATAAATATAACATATCCAGAAAAAGTAGTTAGAAAAATCTGATATAAACCATCTAGGTTGAGAGATCACTTTGTTCTATTTATCTTAGGCTCACAAAACATGTTATAAAGCAGAGAGTGAAAAAAAAATTAAATGTTAGAGAAACAAAATCTAGTTTCCAATTTTGACATCAATTTACAAACGTACATAAAAATATATAGACAATTTTTATATATATGCGCTAGCAAAGCTCAAAAACTACTAGAAAATAGAACCAGTAAATTGTCCCTCAATGTACTCTTCAATGTTGGCCTAGTTACACAGAGATTCACAAATATCAAAATTAATTTTAGCAACTAAGCCGAAAGCCCCAAACAATAATGACTACACGGGGGCAAACACATAAGAGTTTATTTAAAAATTTCCCTGCAAGTTTATATAGGAATCAACTGAAACAAGATATCCTGAAAAATAAGAAATAAAAAACCACAATTAACATATAATTAAAAAAAAATCCATGCAGTATTTGATTACCTAATGAACAAACATTGAAACGAAGCACGTTACTATGATATTTAACAATAGAAAAGTTACGCCATAATAAGGGACCATACCCTTGCAATGGCGGAACCATTTGGGTGTCATTGTCTGCATTTGAAAAAAAAAAAATTCACATAGGATGTGTGATTAGGCCAAGTAAAACAAATAAAAAAAAAAGGAAGATTGAGAGAAAAAAGGTAAAGAGTGGAGGAGAATCACACAAAATTTCTCACGATCTTCTGTGAAACAAAAGTGTCAATTTTGGATCAAATAGATATGTGTGTTTTGATGTATTAACCCCTAAAATTATATTATATTTTACAAATGTCTTTTCGTAGTGTTATTTATTTTTTAATTATCATTATCGATTATTTCCTTAAAACTTTGATTGATTCATCAAAGCTTTACTTTCGAAGTAGAAGCAAAAATTAAATCATAATCTTTTAAAAAAAAAATAGGGACGGCGCTCCCAACCCCCTAAATATATAGACATAAAAATATTTTTCTAAGTCAGCCGCCGTTGTACCCTTGTACTCCATTCCCCACTTTAGTCACACAGTAACAGCTTTCCCAGTCAAATTGTTCAGAAAAGGCTTGGGATTAACTGGTATAGTCTACAAAACACAAGGATGGAAAAAAAAAAAAAAATAGAAAATAAAGCACATTTAATCACACTCCCTGACGTAACCTTTCAAACACAATAATGCGGCACAAATTTGGTTCACATTCTTCCCTAAATTACTCTCTCGTTGTTTTTTTTTTACCTCGAACACATGCATCAAGGTGCAAACAACGCATCTGAGAAATCTCTTAATTCTAAGGATATTGGTCAAGTAAATTGAAGAGTAAATACACTTTTTGCTCGTCAGAAAATTTCACGAAACCCATTTTAGTCCCTAACAAATAAAAAGGTTTTTCAAAAGGACTCATTTAGTTGAAATCGTGGTCCTTCACAAATTCAAAAAAGAGTCATATTAGTCCTCGAAAGGACTAAAATGGGTCTAATTTAAATTTTTTAGGGACCACGATGGATCTTTTTATTTGTCAGGACTAAAACGGGCATAGTGAAATTTTCTGAGGACCAAAAAGGTATTTACTCTAAATTGAATGTATAAAAGATGTTTAAGGGATACAAGAGGAAGATACTCACAGCCATTGTAGATTGGTACACGCTGAAACGTTGGAGGCTCTCTCTTCTCCTCTCTGCGTCAGCTTGAAACGCAAATGAATTATAATATGAACATGGAGAATCTGGAATTTATATAGGATGTGACGATCGATTTGTAGCCGTTGGATTGATTACCTATCCGTTTGAATGGAGAGTTTGAAAGCTGAGACCGTTGGATTGGTTAGATAGATTGAGTGTTATTTTTAATAAATTCCGCGAGTATAGTATTGTGCACAATGAGGGTTAACCGGTTCACTATCATAAAAAAAAAAAATTCCTTTCCATAATGCAACGTTTCTGTTTTTAACAAAATTAATTTGGGTTTATTCAAAGTAACAACCTAACATTGATGAATGAGTTATTAGTTTCATAAGATATATAGTTTTATTAATCAATTATGTACCTATCCATAAAAACAGTTAGTTTCATAAGATATATTAGTTTTAGGGTTCGCTTTTTTTTTTATCTGCAGTAAGCCAATACGACGTCATTTTGGAGCGAAAATCATGATATTTTTGTGATTTTAATTTATTTCAGGTTATAATAGTCTTTATATTTACAATTTTTCAAGATTTTAATACCAAAACGACGTCGTTTTGGAAATAAATGCAGATAACTTATCTGCATTAACTGCAGAAATATTTTTTTCTTAGTTTTATTAGTCTCCTATGTTATTTTTAATAAATTCCGCGAGTATAGTACTGTGCACAATGAGGGTTAACTATTATATAAAAAAAAAAAAAAAAAATTCCTTTCCGTAATGCAACGTTTCTGTTTTTAACAAAATTAAATTGGGTTTATTCAAAGTAACAACCTAGCATTGTTGAATGAGTTATTAGTTTCATAAGATATATTAGTTTTATTAATCAATTATATACCTTGTTATAGTTAAATGAGCAATTTAGTCACTTTCTCTTGCCGTCATGATACGTTTTTTTTTTTTTTTTTTTCAATGCAATCTTCTCAATATATTCATGCATTATTTAGAGGAACGCGCATGGCTAACCCGCATGGAAATGGGTTAATCAATTATAAAATAATGTATAATTACACTTAATAAAAAGTAACAACTAAGCAAATCTATGAATGTTTAAATTATCAAGCCACTCTGGTTAATCGGATGGTGAGAGATTTGAATAGTTTGTATTAAATTATATATCAATTCACACCATTGTATCAAAAAAAAATTATCAGTGACAAAATTGACTTCACCAATAAAAATATATTCATCAACTTAAATTTATTATATTTAATATGATTACTAGTGGTAATTTTTTATTAGGGATATATAGGTTATTCTACAATCTCAACTAACCTTTATAATTTATTTGTCTTCTTACGATTTTGATCTAGAAAATGATAGGTGAGATAGATATGAAGAAAAAAAAGTAAGTATAATAACCTATTCTTTTTATTAATAGGTCATCTGTCAACTTCAATAACTCCTTGTTAAAGTTATAAGAGATATGATATTATATTTTTCTATTTTCATACTTATTTTACTTATTTTTCTCCAATACTGTTAGATCATAATCTCAACTAACTTTTATATTTTCTCTCTTATCTTGATATTTTGATCTAATAGTATTTAAGAAAAGTAGGTAGAGTAAATATAAAAATAGGTATACACAATATTTTATCCCAAATTATAATATATCTTAAAAAAATGCAACAAACTTATTTTTTTACAATTTTTTTAATGAAAAACTGCACATCAACAGAAAAAAAAATGAGAAAAAAGCGAACAATATAATAAGGATATCGCCATAAGGACATCATTAATTGTTATTAGTCCAATTAATCAACGTAATCGAAATTGCAAGAGGATTTTACGATATTTCAAAAGTTTTTTTTTTTTTTTTTTACTTTTAAATGTTTAATTTTTGGGTTAAAATTTTGTCATGTTACATGATAAAATTTTAACTTTTCTACACAAATAAACTAATGTGGGGTTCACAAAAAAAATTTTAAAAAAAAAAATAGCAATTGGGACTGTTGCTATCTCTGCAGGAAAGACAAAAATGAGTCCGTAACCTAACAAACTTTTAACCCTTAATTTTTTATTTAAACTCATATTATTAAGCGCTAATGAAAATTGAACTTGTAATCACTTAATGACATAAGCTCTGATATTATATAATAATATAAACATTTTAACCTAAAATCTTATGTGATTAAGTGATAAATAGTGAATGATTTTATATTATATTTCTCACGTTTAATAATAACTTTTTTTATATACATCATATCATAATAACTTTAAATTCATTGAGTTTATCAATTAAACATAAGTACTACTACGTCAAATTCTCAATTACATGAATATATTTATTAACAAATCATTTACATCTTGGAAGACTTTAATATCAAAGATAAGTAGAAAATATTTATTATTTAAGAGCACATCTACTAAAGGGATATTATTTCTCATGTTATATAAAAATTTATTTTGTGCAACTAAAATTGGTGAGATCCACTAAGAAGATGAGAAAAAAAGAAAATAAATAAATTTCACCATTTTTTATGTGTTACATGAGACAGATTATTTCATAACATGCAAAACAATATTCTTTTTACTGAATGACGGCGTAAAGTATTGTTTTCACGCTTGTTTTATTCATTTATTTTTGTCTTGCAATATTTTTTAAAGTGTAAGATTGTATTTTTATTTTAAAAAAATTATTTGTATCTGTTTTGTAAAAAATTTGAGCCGGTGGCATTATTCTTAACATAAATTATTTGTGAAGGAATTGCTATTTTGTTAGAATATAATATATAGGAATTGCTATTTTATTAGAATATAATATATAGGTGTGACGATCTCACACCTTCTCTTTATCGTATATAATATTTAGGAATTGCTATTTTGTTACCATTGTATATATTACTGTACAAAACCCGCCTTGCATGCCCATAGAATTCCCTTTTTATTTTTATTTTTTACAGGATATATTATTCTATCTACTTTTAGTTTATCTATCCCTCTCAACAATGTTAGAATATAGGGAAAATTTCAAAAACCCTCTATGAGTTTTCCTAATTATTATCACTTATCCCCTCACAAAATTTTTGAATCATTTACACCTTTTTTAGATTTTTTTTATCACTTACTCCCTGACTTAAAGTTTCTTTATTACTTACCCCCTCACTAGGGGGGTAAACGATAAAAAAACTTTAAGTCAGGTAAATGATTCAAAATTTTAGGGAGGGAATAAATGATTATGAGAAAAATTATAAGGGAATTTTTGAAGTTTTCCCTAAAATATAATCTCATCAAACGGTGAAGATTTGTGAGATAAAATAAATCCTTTTATCACTTTCTTTCTTCTCATTGCCTCCCATACTTTCTCTCTCCTCCCCTTTCTCTCACTTCCAAAGGTTTATTTGTTGTTGTGAATTTCAATTCATCCTCTAGTTGGAAGACTAGAAGATCATTTTTCAAATTATTCACACACAAAAAAAATGATGCTATGAACATAAATGCAGTTGATGCCTGCAACTCATTATATTGTAGAATTCTAGAAATTGAATCAACAAAACAAAAAAACAATGAATGAATTTGTGCTCGCAACTCATTGTATTGCAAACAAATCAATCAACATTCCGTATCTTTATTTAATGGGTTTTATAATTCTCATTTAACATGAGAATTAATAAAATTTTCCTACACACCCTTCGATTTTCGTGCTAACATGGGTCCTACATATAGTTTTTCTAACACATGGATCCCACATGCTTTTTATTTCTATAACATGAGAATTGAATCTCATTCAACATGAAAAAATCAAACCCCTTATTTAATTTGCTTTACATTTTGAAAGTTGCATAATCGTCTGATGCTATAATCAATAGTTTGCGTTTATGTAATTCCCTTATTTTCAAAAAAAAAAAAATAGTGATAATGTAATTGGTTTCGAGAAATCACTATCCCTAACGCATCTTTGGTTAGTTTTCATTTCAAGCAAGCTCTCTTCCAGAGAGAGAGAGAAAGAGAGAGAGAGGCAATGAGGAGAAATAAAAAGGATAAAATGATTTATTTTATTCCATAAATCTCCACCGTTGAATGAGATTATAATCTAACGGTATTAATGAAAGAGATAGACAAAAATAAATAAACTAAGAGTAGGCAGAATAATCTATTTTTTTTTAATCATCTTATGTACTTATAAACCATTCTAGAAATCTCTTAGCAAACAAACAGCTGGGATTCAACTTGCAGTGTAACTACTATTTATTCATTCGTTTTATATGTTTTAGTTATATGGAATATTCATTTACCATGTGCACCACAGTGCATGATGACAAGGAAAAGCATGCAAGCTTGAAGCATTGCTTAAAGTGTCATTTGAAGCACCGTTGTCATACTTTCTTGTATCAAACACCAAATTAATTTCGATCGATGGATAAGACAAGAAGACCAAATATTTCGTGGAAATATTCAAGTTGAGTCGGAGACGTATTAGGTTTAATAATGATTATTAATATATATCATCAATAGGTCAGACATTAATTGTTGGCGTAACGTTAATATGTGAAGATTGAATATATAGAATTTGAAAAATGCAAGTAGCCTCCTAAATTTAGCAAAAGAAATATACTATAGCCTTTATAAGATTTTGGGCACTCTCACCTCTTGAGCTAGTTTTTGGGGTGGTGTATCCCAAGGTTCTTGACATGGTATCAAAGTCTCGCCGCCCCTCACTTTCTCTTGTGGCGTTTCTTAACACAGGTAGGCTGGGTCTGTTGCATTGTCCACTCTTCAAGCCCAATGGGCTCTCGTGTGAGGGGGCGTATTGAGATATATAGTCCCACATTGTTTAGATGGACAACTAATATAGCTTTTATAAGATCTTAGACACTTCCACCTCTTGAGCTAACTTTTAGAGTGGTATATGTTAACAGAATATATAAGAGTGGCACGCATGAGTTCCTATTGAACATTTAGCTATCGTGGAAAATCGGAAATGACGTGTAAAAGAAATCCTATCTGACTGACACGTGTCATACATGTATCACTGTTATGACCTTTATATAGAGCGGCACCCATTTCGCGTTAGTTAGTGGACTTCCGTGACTAACTCTTTCACCCTTTATATCATTTTTTATTTTTTTTGTATGTTCTTCAAGGTTCTTGTTTTTTCTCTCTCAAAGTTTTTGATTTGCATTTTTTTTTTTTTGGGTGTTTCTAGTTCTTGTTTTTTGGGGTTGGATATTTTGTCCACAAAATGAAGGAAAGTGTAGGAAATCCTCTGCATCTAAAGTCTGTGAACCACATCTCTCTTATCTGCAAATCAGTGGAAGAATCTATGAACTTCTACCAGAACGTTCTTGGATTTTTTCCCATCAGGAGGCCAGGATCATTTGATTTTGATGGGGCATGGTAATGATTTCAAGATATAAAAAACGGAGGTTATATTTATCACTACTTTTCTTGTTATTTATTATTAATTTTGTTATCGTTAATTCAAAATTTACTGAACCGTTTTCACTTGATATTGTAATATTGATTTGATTTTGATCTAACAATTAATAATAAAAGGTAATGATAAAATATATGTAAATATAACATATCGAAAGAAAAATAGTGTACCAGTGGCTTCTAGATATTAAAAGCACAAAGAAACATTAAAAGATCGAAACTTTTATAAGTTTTGGTGGGTTTTTCTTACTGGGTTTTGGATTTTTTTTTGTTCTTATGTGAATAATGTACAGGCTATTTGGCTACGGGATTGGAATTCACTTGCTGCAAGCAGAGGAACCAGAGAACGTTCCAAGGAAGACGGAAATTAATCCAAAGGATAATCACATATCATTCCAGGCAAGATTTTAATCTGATTATGGTGATCTTTTATTAGAAAATAATATAAATTATTAAATAATTCTCACCCAATGTTTTAAAATTTTTGGATTAAAGTGATTTTTTATATGATATTTAGTTATCACATAAAAATAAAAATTGTGCCCACTGTCCAAAGAGTTTTTGCATGAACAGTGTGTTAGAGAATAGTATCAATTATTAATTCAACACTTTAAGATTTTGAGATTGAAGTCATTTTTTATATTTTTAAACTGCGAATTGAATGCGTGATTCAGTTTTCTTATTGGAAATATTTCAAGGAAGTGCCAAATGAAACAAGTAAATTAATAGAATAAGTTGTACCCAAAAAAAAAATTAATTGAGTAATTGATGGTAATCATTTTAGTAATTGATGTGCATCACTAGACAGTGTTTTTTATGAAATGACAAAGTGGTTGAAATTTTTGTCCTTGTGATGAACAGTGTGAAAGCATGGGAGCAGTGGAGAAGAAGCTGAAGGAAATGGAGATTGGTTATGTGCGTGCAATGGTAGAGGAAGGTGGGATCCAAGTAGATCAGTTGTTTTTTCATGACCCTGATGGCTTTATGATTGAGATTTGCAATTGTGATAGCCTCCCTGTGGTTCCCTTAGGAGGTGAGATGGTTAGATCATGCTCTCTAGTGAACCTTCAGATGATGCAGCACCAACAGCAGATACAACATGTGTGAAGCCTTTGGGGTGGTGCATGTGGAAAAGGAACTCCTCCTTTTAGTTGTGCACTTGTCAATGCACCATGCTCTTCTTATGTCTACATTCTCTTTAAAATAATAAACAATTTGACAGTTGTTCCCGATAATAATAGGAGTTTATATTTATCATGCAACATGATACAATCACTTTTTCTACACACGTACTATTTTGTGGGGCTTGCATTTTTTAAAGCAAAAAAAAAAAAACACGACAAAACGAATCTCTATAACATTACATAATCACTTTTCCTACAACATAACTTTTATAAAACCTATAATAATAATACAAAAAGAAAAAGAAAAAGAAAAAGTATTATCTTTTTCCCGAAAATATAATCTGTACACCCGTTGCATGAGCAATTCAGTGCAACGGCCCAATAAAATTTGAGCTTAAAAAGAAAAGAAAAAAATATTTTTTAAATGAGTTCACTTTTTTTCTAGTTACTGTAGATAAGTTATCTGCAGTAAGTCCAATATGACATTATTTTAGGGTAAAAATTATGATATTTTTATATTTTAATTTATTTCAGAATTATAATAGTCTTTATAATTATAATTTTTAATATTTCAATTCCAAAACGTTTTGGGAATAAAAATATACAATTCATCTGCATTCAAAGATATTTTTCTGATTTTAAATACAAGTGTCATCTTTGGAATCGCATACGCGCATGCAACCATCGTATGGAAAATGATCTCCCATTTGCCAACATTTTCAGAGTTGAATTTGCTTTGCTCGACATTTCCTACATCATTTGCGAAGTGACCGCTGGCCTTAGTAATTATATATATATATATATATATATATATATATATATATAGGAGAGAGATTATTTGACTCTAGAGTAAGACTTATATAAGTCTTACTCTCCATCCTAACCGTTGATTTTCGTCCATCCAACGGTTATAATTTAGGAAGTTATATTAATTAATTAATTATTAATTACACTATTAATGACAACCGTTGATTTTCGTCCATCAACGATTGAGATTGTGAGTAAGACTTAAAATCTTACTCTGGAGTCAAAAGAACCCTCCCTATATATATATATATATATATATATATATATATATATATATATATATAACATAAGAAAAACTTTGCTGGCATCCGAGTATAAAGTGACTCTAGTGATCAAAACAAATAAATTAATCAGCGCCGTGGTGATTCCAACGATAGTGTTTGGACAGCCCCCAAGCAAGGGTGGGTTAAGTTGAATTGTGATGGAGCTTCTTCTAGTGGCATGAAAAAAGTTAGTTGTGGTGGTATATTAAGAGATCACAATGGATCCTTTTTGGGAAGCTTCTATTATAATTTAGGTTCATGCAATCCTCTTGATGCAGAATTATGGGGATTACTGAAAGGTTTGGAACTGTTTTGGGGAACAGGATTAAAAAGAATAGAGCTAGAATGTGATTCTAGCCGAGCCATCCAGATGTTAAAGGAGCAGCATGAAGATCCTAGGGACTCTCAAGTCACTAGCAGATTGAGATTATGGTTAAAAGCAGATTGGACTATTCATCTTGTTCATACCAAGAGAGAAAACAACAAATGTGCTCATTGGTTAGCTAAAACTGGGCAGACTAATAATCTCTATTTCAAGATTTTTAAAGATCCTCCTCCTCAGTTGATGGAACTTATAGTTGCTGATGCTAGAAATATGTCTAGCTTGTTAGTTTCTGATTTGTAATTTCTTTTTGTTTCTGGGGCTTAGCCCCTCTTTGTTTACAAAAATAAAAAATAAAAAATAAATTAAGTATGAAACATTAGATAAGAAAATAAAGTTTAAAAAATAACTAGAAAAAGCAAATAAGCCATTAAACACAGTGTTAACTGTATGACTCTACTTTATATCTAATTGACGAGTGAATATTTTTGATATTATCATCCTATTGAATATTTGATAAAAAATTATAAATTATATATTTCGTAGAATACATAATTATAATATTAAATTTTTTTATTTCTATTAGTGAGATATACATATGACGATAGTATATTAGATTTTTTTAATTAGATGATTCGTTAATAGAATCTCACTTCACGCTAAGCAGATTGTGGAACTCGTATTTTTTTAAGTATTATATCTAAGTGTATTGTAAAGAATGCAATGTGAAAAATTATTTTAACTTGCTTGTAACGTAATGCTTTTCTCTACCACTTACTCTATATGCGATTGTGTATGTAATTCAATTGGTCCTTACACATAGAACATATTTTTTAAAAGAAAAAATCATAATAGATATTGTCACCACTCAATGAAGCACATATATAGAGACCGATAAAGGATAACTGAGAAGGAAAAAACTACTCTCATGTTGTAGGAGAGTAATTTTTTTTTCTACATTCTTTGAGAATTGTGCTATATTTTGTTTTTTATTTTTTATTTTAAGTCATGGGCTCCACCACTATGTAACATGATAGGAGATGTTCGGTCCAAGTAGACCGTGAGTATTTACCGTATAGGTATGCACTCAGAGATATCTATAAGAGATATATCTAATTGGCTCAATGCCAATATACCAATCACTGCACATTGATAACATGCATATAGCCAAGGTGTGAGGGTGTGTGCACAGTATTGACAGCAACAGAGAATGAGTTTAGAAGTGTCTACCTGAGAGACTTTAACCCTTTATTTATAAGAGGGGTTATTTGTAGGTGTAAACTCCTAATAGAAATGTGATTTCTTGGGATAGGATGATTGGATTATCAATTAATATTCACTACTAGAAAAATCCTGTATAGCGAGGGAATTGCTATGCAAATTCCGTCGCTACTTTCATCATCGCTACTACTATCCCTCGCAAAATCGTTTGCGAGGGAATTTGCGAGGGAAAGTAGTAGCGAGGATAAAATTAGCGACGGAATTTTCATAGCAATTCCCTCGCTATACAGGATTTTTCTAGTAGTGATTGTTAGGATTAGTCTCCATCTTATATTGGATACGTTGTTGAGATATGTATCTAGTCCATAACAGTTGTCCACCATCCCGACAGTTTTAGAGCTCAGACTGCTGGGGTGTAAAAGTTTTAGAAAGACCTCGGTTGTATCGGGTTACTATATCAAGATCTCGGCGCTGGGTCAAGCCATTATTACTTTCATCATACTAGGTCGAGGTAGACTTATGATGAATAAATTCTCATTAGAACTTATTTGGGATTCATCTCCGCTAGGACTTAAATTCAGCCGTGGTAAAAGTCTCAAAAATGATGTCGAGGCTAAGGTCGGGCCTAGTTTCCATCACATCAGAGTGACTTCTCATTTTAGCTGTTGCCTTGACGGTTACACAAATCCACGTGTCGTTAGGCTATTGATGGTTCATGCGTAGTGAAGCGTGAGCCGCCCTTACTTTTCGCAGACCATGATTGCATGCATTAAATGTGTGTCTCGGGAAATTACCTCATTCCCACTGACCTTTCAGTTACGTGTTGGCCTTTCAACTTCGCGCCTAACAATCATTTTATATTTGCTTTTCATTTTAAACCCATCTCCCCTTCATTTATGCTCTCTGGACTTTGGGGTTGTTTCTGCATTCCTCTCTCATGTGAAGATTTGTTGAGGAACTTTGCACATTTGCTCTCTTCTTCTTTCTCCCTTAGACAAGTATTCCCCATCTTATTCTAAGATACGATCAAAATATTAAAAGATATTTTTAGTATATTCTAACAACCTTCTTGTATGTTTGCCTTAAGCAACAGAAGAATAATAATCTATTAAATGAGTTTCTACAAACTGATTCAGACACGATTTTGCAAAAAACCAAGCTTAATATGAGGCCTTCATCAGACTCAAATTTTAGTTACCAGTCAAAAATTCACACATAAGAAACAATTGAAGCATACATGATAGCAATATTTTAAAAATTAAAATTAAAAAATTTCAACATTAATCCCAATATGACAAGATAACAACTTAAAAACTAAGATGACATTGCACAATAAAATAATTTCAATTTAAAAAAAAACCTTGATTGAAAATTAACCTTTTGGAGATGAAGGGTATGTCAAAGTGTCCAATAATCTTCTTGCAAGGTTTTTAAATATAGAGGATGACATGTAGGGGTTGTTGGGAGTGCCTTTTGATTACTAGGTATGCTACTTAAGCTAAAATAAACTTGTTTTCTTATGTAATTTGGAACCTCATTGCCTTCAATTGCATGTATAGAGTTTCATCCTTTCACTACAAGAAAATATGTGTTTTGCGACAGATAATTCGCGACGGTCAGGGGCAAACTATCGTTGAATAACTTACAACGACGGTAACTTCGACATCCTACGGAACCGTAATTCAATATCAAAATTCCACGATGGGTCTAGTCTTCATAACATTGGTGCAACCATGATTTTGTGGTTTTAATGTCTCTCATGTTGAATTTATCTCCTACACACATATAAAACTGTGTTGGGCTCATCTTTTCATTTTCTCTTTTCTTTTCACATGATCAGCCTCATATACTTTTATATGTATAGAAGATAATTTTATTTGTTACAATATAAGAAACACTGAACCCTAATTTTGTTGAGTATTTCTCCTCCCGAAATCTCCTTGCTATAATTTGGACATAAAGCACCGAAATTGAATATTAGTTGCATAATTTCTATAGTAATTGCCCTAATTAATATATGGTCGGGGCAATTAGAATGATGAAAATTTAATTGATAGATCAGATTCTAGAATGTCAATGATATATATAATATAAAAGGAGTAGTAAATATTGATCATGGATATCAATTTTGAGTGTTTGTCCATTTCATTGCATGTGTACAAGACATGCTAATTGACGATTATTCATATAATAGGGAGATTATATTCTTATCTTGAATTATTGTTTTGAGCTAATTTTTAATTAGCAAATTATTTTTATAAAACTCAATTCATCATCTTTTGAGTTCATATGGGACCAACATCTTACTTATTTCTCTCAGATTATAATATTAAATATTTGCATCGTATGTTTCTTTGTAAAATTGATGAGTATTATAAGTTTAATTGCATAAATTAAAAATATTATTTAATATCTTAATGTGTCCTAACATATCAAAATTTGACATTTATTTAGAATTAACGTATTGAAGTGTCGTGTGTATCCGGTGCAACATAGTTTGTGTAAACATATTTAGCTAAGTATTTCATGGTATAAAAAAATTTCCTAAATTAATTTATTATAAAAAATGGAAAATGGTGGATCAAATCCCTAAAACAACAGAAATTCAGAAGTAATACTTTAAACAGATTATTATGGGGTGTATAAATAAAGAACGTAGAAACTAGAAATACACGAAACACACAGAGAAATGGAAAAACTGGAGAAACTGTATCGCCATCATCGCAAGGTTAGTTTTGGCATTGGAGAAATGCACAAATTTGTTCATTTCATTGCATGTGTACAAGACATGCTAATTGACACAACCTTAGGGGTGTATGCATCACTATTTAATTTGAGTAATCCATGGGAAACATTATGGATGCAACATTCAGCTCTGAGGGGAGATATTGCATTGTCCAGTAACTCTTGAAAGAGTATTAAACCATCATTATGGTTCTGATTCGCCATCTACCAATTAAAAATAAGAATGAGGGTTATATTGACAAACTTTCTTTCTTATAAACTTTCCATGGACTCCAGCAGTAATCACGTCTCAAAGATGCCCTTGCATTGTTCCAAGTACGCTCATAATAAGCATTCAACTATGTCGAAATACGAATGCAATCAGAATTACAATTCAATAACACAGTATTATTGCCAAGGCCACTGAAAAATTTAGTCACATCATTGTTATCACCCAATATATTAGTAATTACTCCACTTTTAACAAGGAGTGCTTGTGTTGATAAATCAATCAAAGAAAACAACATAGTCAATGATGTAACTTTTATAGCACCTCACATAATTGAAAATGAAATATTAATGATTAAATTATGGATTTGAGGATTAATTGGTGAAAATCTTAAATTTTGGGTGGAAATACACTCGAAGGGAAAAATGGTAATTTGACAATTCATGCAACCCTAAAATTATGAAATGATATAATTAGCATTATTTTGATAAAACTAATGTTGGATTTGTATTCAGAACAAAATTGGGGAAGTGAATATGCACTTTTTCTAGTAAATCGATGAGTAGTGATTTTTAGCGGATGAGATACAGCAAATTAATTTTACTAAAAAACTCTAAAGCGAAAATTAAAATCTTGTGAATGGACATATGTTGAAAGAAGTGTTAAGAACCAAGAGAAATACTGACATTTTTGGAGGTATTTATGATTCGCAATAGTTTTAAGGTATGATCACATTTTTGGAAAATGTTAATACTGACGTTTTATAAATGTAAGAATTTTTTAAACGGTATTAAAAAGAAAAAGTTTTACCGTATTTTTAAATGAATTGTTATGATTGTAACTGCACTTATTATCATAAACAATGATAACATGATCGGTCGCGAACGGGGTGTTACAACTTTTACTTGGGCAGTGAAGTTACTCCAAAGCCATCATATTTTGAAGATAACTTTCAGTATTCTCGTCCACTACTTTGGTATTTCAAGATAACTATGTGAAAAACTTAAGAGTAATAAGATTCTTCCTCCCTCCCTAAAATTTATTCCTGCTTCTTTTAACTCAGTTGCACAATAAAGTTGTGTTAGTACTTCATCCATCCTTGGAGATAGACTATCAGTTGGTGATAAGTAAGAGATTCTTAAGATATATGTGAAGTGTTTTATGCTAGGAGGAGAATCTCCATAAGGTATCCAGAATAAATGAAAAGTGAGATCAGCAAATAAAAGGAAATCAGGAGAAGGAGAGGCTAGATTATAGAGTTTGTCAAGAACATCAAAAGGAAGTTCATTCTCAAGTAAAAGCAAATCATGAGCTATATTACTTTCCAACCAACATTTGAATGGGACACAATCATCACCTGTTGACGTAAAAGTTAAGATAAACTCAAATATGAAACAGGAATCCATCAATATCAGTTCAACAAGTTTCTCCCTGCTAAGTTGAATGTCCTCAGAGTAATAAAGACGAACCTTTGGTTCTAACTGTTGCACAAGAGTGACCAAATCGTCAAAGTTTGCACGAACTTGTTCTCTGAAATCTTTGTAATATTTCAGTTTGAGGCTTTCCATATTTTTCAGTCTTGGATTATCATGGTGTAAAGGGCCTATTGACACAAACTTAGGGGTGTATGCATCACTATTTAATTTGAGTAATCCATTGGGAACCTTATGGATGCAACATTCACTCTAAGGGGAGATATTGCATTGTCCAGTATCTCTTTAAAGAGTATTGAACCATCATTATGGTTCTGATTTGTCATCTACCAATTAAAAACAAGAAGGAAAGTTATATTGACAAACTTTCTTTCTTATATACTTTCCATGGACTCCGGCAATAATCACATCTCAAAGATGCCCTTGCATTGTTCCAAGGACGCTCATAATAAGCATTCAACTCTGCCAAAATACGAATGTAATCAGAATTACATTTCAATAGCACAATATTATTGCCAAGGCCACTGAAAAATTTAGCCACATCACTGTTATCACCTAATCTAAATTTTACTGTATTTTTAAAGGAACTGTTATGATTGTAACTGCACTTAATATCATAAACAATGATAACATGATCGGTCGCTAACGGGGTGTTACAACTTTCAATTGGGCAGTAAAGTTCCTCCAAAGCCATCATATTTCGAAGATAACTTTCAGTATTCTCGTCCACTACTTTGGAATTTCAAGATAACTGTGTGAAAAACTTAAGAGTAACGAGATGCTTCCTCCCTCCCTAAACTTTATTCCTGCTTCTTTTAACTCAGTTGCATTATAAAGTTGTGTTAGTACTTCATCCATCCTTGGAGATAGACTATCAGTTGGTGATAAGTAAGAGATTCTTAAGATATATGTGAAGTGTTTTATGCTAGGAGGAGAATCTCCATAAGGTATCCAGAATAAATGAAAAGTGAGATCAGCAAAAAGAAGGAAATCAGGCGAAGGAGAGGCTAGATTATAGAGCTTGTCAAGAACATCAAAAGGAAGTTGATTCTCAAGTAAAAGCAAATCATACGCTATATTACTTTCCAACCAACATTTGAATGGGACACAATCATCATCTGTTGACGTAGAAGTTAAGATAAACTCAAATATGAAACAGGAATCCATCAATATCAGTTCAACAAGTTTCTCCCAGCTAAGTTGAATGTCCTCAGAGTAATAAAGACTAACCTTTGGTTCTAACTGTTGCCCAAGAGAGACCAAATCGTCAAAGTTTGCACGAACGCATACTCTGAAATCTTTGTAATATTTCAGTTTGAGGCTTTCCATGTTTTTCAGTCTTGGATTATCATGGTGAAAAGGGCATATTGACACAACCTTAGTGGTGTATGCATCACTATTTAATTTGAGTAATCCATTGTGAACCTTATGGATGCGACATTTAGCTCTGAGGGAAGATATTGCATCGTCCAGTATCTCTTGAAAGAGTATTGAACCATCATCATGGTTCTGATTCGCCATCTACCAATTAAAAACAAGAAGGAGGGTTTTATTGACAAACTTTCTTTCTTATAAACTTTCCATGGATTCCAGCAGTAATCACGTCTCAAAGATGCACTTGCATTGTTCCAAGGACACTCATATTAGGCATTCAACTACGAATGTAATTAGAATTACAATTCAATAGCACAATATTATTGCCAAGGCCACTGAAAAATTTAGCCACATCACTGTTATCACCTAACATATTAGTGATTATTTCATTTTTAACAAGGACTACTTGTGTTGATAAGGCAATCAAAGAAAACAACATAGTCAATGATGTAACTTTTATAACACATCACATAATTCAAAATGAAATATTAATGATTGAATTGTGGATTAGAGGATTAATTGGTGAAAATCTTAAATTTTGGGTGAAAATCTTAAATTTTGGGTGAAAATACACACAAAGGGCAAAATGATAATTTGACGATTCATGCAATCCTAAAATTATGAAATGATATAAGTAGCCATTATTTTGGTAAAAATAATGTTGAATTTGTATTCAGAACGAAATTTGGGAAGTGAATATGCACTTTTTCTGGAAAATCGATGAGTAGTGATTTTTAGCGGATGAGATACGACAAATTAATTTTACTAAAAAACTCTGAAGCGAAAATTAATATTCTGTGAATGGACATATGTTGAAAGAAGTGTTAAGAACCAAGAGAAATACTGACATTTTTGGAGGTATTTATGATTCGCAATAGTTTTAAGGTACGATCACATTTTTGGAAAATGTTAATACTGACGTTTTATAAATGTAAGAATTTTGTAAACGGTATTAAAAAGAAAAAGTCTTACCGTATTTTTAAATGAACTGTTATGATTGTAACTGCACTTAATATCATAAACAATGATAACATATCGGTCGCGAACGGGGTGTTACAACTTTCACTTGGGCAGAGAAGTTCCTCCAAAGCCATCATATTTCGAAGATAACTTTCAGTTTCTCGTCCATTACTTTGGAATTTCAAAATAACTGTGTGAAAAACTTAAGAGTAATGAGATGTTTCCTCCCTCCCTAAACTTTATTCCTGCTTCTTTTAACTCAGTTGCACTATAAAGTTGTGTTAGTACTTCATGCATCGTTGGAGGTAGACTATCAGGTGGTGGTAAGTAAGAGATTCTTAAGATATATGTGAAGTGTTTTATGCTAGGAGGAGAATCTCCATAAGGTATCCAGAAATAATGAAAAATGAGATCAGCAAATAAAGGGAAATCAGGCGAAGGAGAGAGTTATTTTGACAAATTTTCTTTTTCATAAACCTGCAAACTACCATATCTTTTATCGATAAGACTTCACTCAAGAGTGTCTTACCGATAAGACATAGTATAGTTTGTAAACAAAAAAAAAAAAAAATATAATCTTCCCAAAAATAAGAGTTGAAAAAAAAATACTATTAATTATACATAATTGAATGCAAAACAATAAAAAAAGGAGCATGGATGCATTAAGGCACCATAGTACTAACATATTTTCAGGTAAGAAATAAGTAGCATGTCATGTTTGAATTTAATAACCTACTATGTGAAAAATCAACTCAACAATTTCATCAATTATGGACAAGTAAAAATGAGCGAATCTGGCAAAATGGGTTAGGTTTGGTGGATGTTTTCAAGAATTACCAAGGCAATGGAATGTCATGTTCTTGGGATTTTGTGCATTCATTCAACAATTTTCAATAATTCTAATCAGAAAATATTTTTAGTACTCCCATACTAATGAAGACCGGTACATCTTTTTTACTAAATTTGATAGAAAAAAAAATTAACTTTTATCGTTTTGTTCACTTTTTATGATTATTGACATCTATATTTTACGTTTTCTATTTTTTTTTGGTACATTGCCAGGAGGTATCCCCATTCAACTTTCTCCGGGCACCATGCCATCGGGGTACGGCCCGTTTGGGCTAGCCCCTCGTTGTAATAGTGGGTGCACTAAGTTTCAGTAAGGGAGTACAATACTCTCCTAATATCAAAGATGTGCTACAATTCAAATCATTGATAGAGGAAAAAATAGTATCATATTTATTTATTTTTTATAAATTATAAGTATTCTTCGTTAAATAATCCTATGAGTAAATATCATTTTTGGTCCTCAGAAAATTTCACGAAGCCCGTTTTAGTCCCTAGCAAATAAAAAGGCACATCGTGGTACCTAAAAAATTTAAATTGGACCCATTTTAGTCCTTTTGAGGACTAATATGGGTCTTTTTTGAATTTGTGAGGGACCACGATTTCAACTAAATGGGTCCTTTTGAATTTTTGAGGGATCACGATGGGCCTTTTTATTTGCTAGGGACTAAAACGGGCTTCGTGAAATTTTCTGAGGACTAAAAATGATATTTACTCTGATCCTATTTAAAGCGAATTAAAACTTCAATCCCTTCTAAAGATAAGACTGAGAGGATAAAATTGTCCTATAAATTGAATGGCATTTTGACTCAAGAAATTAGAGATCAAACAACTTTCTCAATTGGATGATCTTGTGATGCCATTTTATCTGATGTGGACTGTCAATTAAATTGAAAAAATCTCGGCGAATTGACATTATTTTAATGTTTGTTCTAAATAATCAAGTTGGACGTTGGAATACGGTGAGATAATTCTGGTCGAATTTCAGGCGCCCAATGATTTGATTTGTTAGCGACGTTACAGTAGATATCAAACTATTGAAGTTAAGTTGAATTAATGCGACTGTATCAATTTGTGACCCAACGTAGTGTATATAATTTAAAATTGATCAACGGATACTCAATTATTGAATCGGTCCTATCCAATACAGAATATTCAAAATATATATTTTCTAAGTTTGGGGTTTCAATTGTATTAAAAGTTGTGGGTAAAGTTTAAGAAAGCTTTTTTCCTTTCAAGAAAGCTCAAATTTTCACCGAAAAGATAAATTACAACTTGTGTTATTAAATTAGAAAAAGATTCTAACTATTCTTTTTTTTTAATCGATTCTAACTATTCTTTTTTTCCAAGTGGTTAGAAAAAGATTCTAACCAGTATTATTAAACTCGACTCGAGCATCGATTCAATCGGGATACTAAGTTATTGGGTCACTGGTTGGACTGGTAGATCACTGATTGGACCAGTTGACTTGGATATATATATATATATATATATATATATATATATAAAGGTATTTGTATTTATCATTTAACATAACACAGCAAAGTTTCCTACACACATAATATTTTGTGGGGCTCAAACTTTTTGAAAAAAAAAAAAAAACTACGACACGCAAAACAAATCTCTATAACATTACATAATCATTTTTTCTATTACATAACTCTTATAAAACTCATATATTAACTCCACATATTTTTTTCTCTTTATGACATGACACAATAACTCTTTTACAACATGAAACTCATTTAACGCTTAACAAAAATGGTTATATCCATTGTATTTAATTTTAGCATGTATCTGGATAGGAGACATAGGAATGTCAATGACATGCATTCCAGTAATATTTGTGTGCTCCCGGCGAAAAGAAAAAATTGGTGGGAAGAAAGAAAGAAAAAATTAAGAAGACAGAAGAAAGAAAAAAAAAAATTGGTCCCAGATATTAATTTCTTAGTAAAAGAACATATTAAAAAATTCCCATGCATTCAATCTTATTCAACGTTTAGCAATATGCTAGCCTTGTGAAAATGACGTGGCACACATGTTTCACTTTGATAGCCAGCCACCATGTAGAGTGGTACACGAGAAAAACTACAATATACCGGGATCATTGAATTATGTGATCTTTTTTACTAAAAAAAAAAAAATAATTTACTCATTCATTTTTTTTATATTTCTCTTTAAATCCTAAAAATACACCTTGTCATTGTTTGATAAAAAAAAAAAAAAAAAAACTTGGTCATTGAAGTTGAATTTGTGTTTAATATCCAAGTTATTTTATTTTTAGGTGAGTTGGCATGTAAATCCATCACAAATTAGAACCAAGTGAACTAATATATTCAACCAATTTGTAAATGCAGATCAACCTATCCCGTTCATTTTTATTGGGTTAGAGGTGGGTTGGATCGACTTAACCACGATCACACATTAATTCTAAGTAGACATTTTTTTTAATGAAAAAAATTTAGATTAGGAGAAACACGTCATGCAAGGTCAGAAAAGAACACCAATATCGGTGAGCATTTGAAATAGAATTGGATTACATATCACCTACTAACAAAGAAAAAATGTGAATCAAACTCAAATCATAACTAACATTAATCCGCATTAATTATTTTATACAAGCAAGTAGCAATAATTTAAATGTAAAACGTTAATAATAAAAGCCATACAAACAAACAAGAAATAACTAATTCAAATTAAACCAAAGGTAACTTATTATCTTTTATTTTTCATTGTTTACTATCATTTTTCAGAATAACTTGTGGTAGTCACATGTTTCACTCAATTTCATGCTGTCTATGATTTCAAACATATTACACTCATTGCAATTAAAGTATGTATCACTTAATCCTTAAATATAAACAAAATGCTCTTAAAAACAAATACTATATTATAAATAAAATATAAAAAAATATCCTAATAAACAAAGAAAATGAAACAAAAAATAATAATAAAAATGAACCCGATCAAAATAATTATCCACACACAAAAATATCAATATACATTATCCAACAACTTAAAAAATTTAATTCATAATCTACCATTGTAGTATATAACATGTTTGAAGGGAATTCGAGCGGTCATTAATAGAGTAGAATCTTACTTAAAATGTCAAATTGAGCCCATTAACACGCCATTTCACAAAAAGGAAAAAAGTTTAAAAAGTTATTCATTTTTTCTATTTTCGTTAAATTTATCAATTGCAACAGGGGTTTTGGAGTTAAACAACCTTTTATTAAAAAATAATAGGCATAATATATTAGGGTAGTAAAAATTATCTTAAAAATATACTTAATTTTGAAAATATCTTAAAAAGTATTCAGCAATAATTTGAAAATTTTAATGTTTAAAATGTGATTATCTACTAATTTTTCCATACTTGGATGTAATGAACAAACTCGCTTACTAATTTTTCCATATTTGGGATATTTTTGATGCAAAAAGATAAGTAAAAGTCACAAGATTATTTTTCTTTTTCCTTTTTTTTTTTTGCTTGTTTTGCATAAAAAAATTGGTTAGTAATCTAGGTGTTTTAACTAAGTCAGGTTTACCTGTTTTAGTTAAAAAGGGTGCATGAGTGCAACTCCACACCCGTTCATAGAATCATTTGACCCAGAACCTGAGAGGACCTTTAGAGTTAGGAGAAGAGCCCAAAGGCAAATCCCAATCCCAGATTTTGAAGAGATGGAGAATGTAGGAAATGGAAATGGGAATGGATATGGGAATGAGGAAGAAATACCAAGGATACAAAACCCACCTATCATAAATGACAATGATAGGTCCATGATGGACTTCATCATACCTGTGTTGGATGAGTTAGATCCAAGCATAGCTCAACTTGTGAATGGAGTGCCCTTTAAGCTAGAACCGGTGATGTTCACCATGCTCCAAAACATGGGGCAGTTCCATGGGTTGTTGATGGAAGACCCACACAAGCACCTTAGGAATTTCATAGAAGTGGCCAACACTTTTAGGAATCCCAACATCTCGGATGATGTGCTAAGATTGAAGTTTTTCCCTCATTCACTGGCTGACAAAGCCAAAGAGTGGTTGAACTCCCTTCCATCCAACTCTATAACCAATTGGCACACCCTTGCTGAGAAATTCATCATGAAATTTTCCCCCTCCAACAAGATAGTGCAAACTAGAGGTGATATTGCTAACTTCATGCAGAGGGATGGTGAGACATTAGTGGATGTGTGGGAGAGGTACAAGAACCTTCTTAAGCAATGCCTCAACCATGGTTTGCTCTCTTGGGCAGTGTTACAAACCCTTTACAATGGCCTGAATACTCAAAATAGGGCCTTGGCAGATTCTGCTGCTAATGACATGTTTATGACTATGTCCTTTAACCAAGCCCATAAGTTGTTAGAACAAATGACTCAAAATTATGCCCAATGGCCTGAAGAGAGAAATCAGCCAAGGAGAGTGGCTGGTTTACATGAGATAGACCCAGTAACAGCTCTTTCAGCCAAGTTTGATGCATTGTCCAATTTAGTGAGAACCCAAGGACAAACCATTGAGGCAAGATTATCCCAATCCCAAGTTCCTGTATCTACACCTCAAATACCTATTACCCAATCTCAAGTTAACACAATAAACACAAGTGTAACTTGTGTTTGCTGTGGTGGGCCCCATTTGTATGATAGTTGCCCATCCAACCCAGAATCTGTGTTTTATGTGGGGAACCAAAATAGGAACCAAAATAATTTTTCCACTAATTTTAATCAAGGATGGAGGCAGAACCAACCTCCTCAATATTTCCAAGGGCAAGGGCAGCAAGCTGGCCCCTCCAATGCCCAAACCAAAATGCCTTTTCCCACCCAGAATTACCAAAAAATTCAAGGCAGCAAGTTGTTGTTCAACCTAGTGAGATGCCTATTGCTCAGCCTTCTTCCTTAGAAGCTTTGTTAAGGGAATATTTGGTTAAAAATGAGACCAAGCAAGACAGCTTGGAAGCTGTTGTGCAAAGTATTCCAGCCTCCTTGAGGAACATAGAATCCCAACTAGGCCATTTAGCAAACATTATGAATACCAGACCCTCTGGTACCTTGCCTAGTAATACTGAAGAGCCTAGGAGAAATAAGGAGCAATGCAATATGATAGAGCTTAGAAATGGCAGATCTGTAAATCAGCCAGAAGCTGTGGTTAGACCTTCCACATTAAGAAAAAGAGAAGAGGAGAACATGCAGAAAGAAAAAGATGCAAATTCTGAACCTGTTCAGAATTCTGTTGTTCATGACAGCCCCCAAGGGGCTGCGCATAGTAACTCCTTACCCATTCTGGTTGAACCAGACAATCAGCCCCCTATAGATGAGCCTTTAGGGAATAATTCCATGGAAAAATCCACTCTAAGGGGTTCGGCCCCTAAGCCAAATAATGATACACCTGCTGCCTCAAAAAGACCTCCACCACCCTTTCCTCAAAGGTTACAAAAACAGAAGCAAGATAATCAGTTTAGGAAATTTCTAGACCTCCTAAAACAGTTGCATGTCAACATTCCATTTGTTGATGCATTGGAACAAATGACCTCTTATGTGAAGTTCATGAAAGAAATTCTTTCAAGAAAAAGGAGGCTAGAAGAGTTTGAGATTGTTGCTCTTACACAAGAGAGCAGTCAATATCTTCTTAGTAAGATACCTCATAAATTAGGAGATCCAGGAAGTTTTACAATTCCATGTACCATAGGAGACCACTACACAGGCAGAGCATTGTGTGATTTAGGTGCTAGTATCAACTTAATGCCTTTGAGTGTGTACAAAAAGCTGAAAGTAGGAGAGCCTAATCCCATCACTGTCACATTACAGTTGGCTGATAGGTCTTTAGTTTATCCGGAAGGGAAAGTAGAGAATGTTTTGGTGAAGGTAGATAAATTCATTCTACCTGCTAATTTTATAATCTTAGACTACGAGGAAGACAGAGAGGTTCCAATTATTTTGGGAAGGGCTTTCTTAGCCACTGGTGGGGCTGTCATAGATGTTAAGGAGGGTGAGTTGGCCATGAATGTGAATGGTGAGCAAGTAAAATTTAATATTTTAAAAGCCATGAAATACCCAAGAGACATTGAGGAATGTTCTAGGCTAGATATCATTGACTGTGTAGTCAAAGATAAATTTTTGCATGAGTCCTCATTAGACTCTTTACAAAATTCTGGTTTTAAGGGTCTAGAAATCAGTCAAACTGATTCTGAAGAAGTAGTTAAGTGGCTGAATTCCAGAACTGATGTGGTTTGGAAAAACAAAAAATTTGAGTCTTTGGAATTAGCAAAGAGAGGGTTAAAACTTCCTGAACCCTCAATTGAAGAGCCCTCTGTGTTAGAACTTAAGCCTCTTCCTAATCATCTTAGGTATGCTTACCTAGGGGAAAAAGACACCTTGCCTGTTATAGTGTCCAATCTGCTCACTGATTTAGAGGAAGAACAGTTGCTGACTGTTTTAAAAAAATTTAAGAGGGCTATAGGTTGGTCTTTGGCAGACATAAAAGGAATTAACCCCTCCTATTGCACACATAAAATTCTTTTTAATGACCCAACCAGCAGCTCTAGAGAGCAGCAAAGAAGGCTTAACCCAATCATGAAGGAGGTAGTAAAAAAGGAAATTATAAAGTGGCTGGATGCTGGGATCATTTATCCCATTTCTGACAGTAATTAGGTTAGCCCAGTACAGTGTGTTCCAAAAAAGGGTGGGATCACTGTTGTGGAAAATGAAAAAAAAAAATTAATACCCACTAGGACTGTTATTGGTTGGAGGATCTGTATGGACTACAGAAAACTCAATAAAGCCACTAGGAAAGACCACTTCCCCTTGCCTTTCATTGACCAAATGCTAGATAGGTTAGCTGGTAAGGAATAGTACTGTTTTCTAGATGGTTATTCAGGGTACAATCAAATAGCCTTAGCCCCTGAGGACCAGCCAAAGACCACTTTTACTTGTCCCTTTGACATCTTTGCCTTTAGGAGAATGCCCTTTGGGCTGTGCAATGCACCAGCCACCTTTCAAAGATGCATGATGGCTATCTTTACTGACATGATAGAACAGTTTGTGGAAGTCTTCATGGATGACTTCAGTGTCTTTGGGGATTCTTTTGAAGAGTGTCTAGGAAATCTGGGAAAAGTCCTTGAAAGATGTGAGGAGACCAATCTAGTCCTAAATTGGGAGAAGTGCCATTTTATGGTGAGAGAAGGCATTGTGTTAGGACATAGGATATCCAAGGCTGGGTTAGAGGTTGATAAAGCTAAGATAGATCAAATTGAGAAGCTGCCACCCCCTGTTAACATAAAGGGGATAAGGTCTTTCCTTGGGCATGCTGGCTTTTACAGGAGATTTATAAAAGATTTTTCCAAAACCTCTAAACCTCTTAGTCACTTGCTGGAAAATAACACCCAATTTCATTTTGATGAGGCTTGTCATAAAGCCTTTGAGGAGCTAAAACATAAATTAATTTCTGCTCCCATCATAATAGCCCCTGACTGGTCACTGCCTTTTGAGTTAATGTGTGATGCAAGTGAGTGGGCAGTGGGAGCTGTTTTATAACAAAGAAAAAAATAGAGTTTTCCACTCTATTTACTATGCTAGCCGAACCTTAAATGGAGCCAATTGAATTATACAGTGACTGAAAAGGAACTGTTGGCTGTAGTGTTTTCCTTTGACAAGTTTAGATCCTATTTGGTAGGCACCAAGGTTATTGTGTATACTGACCATTCTGCCATAAAATACTTGGTGGAAAAGAAAGATTCCAAGCCTAGGTTGATTAGATGGGTTCTTCTCCTTCAAGAATTTGATATGGAAATTAAGGATAGGAAAGGAACTGAAAATCAAGTGGCTGATCACTTGTCTAGGCTTAATGAAGGGCAGCAAGATGATGTGGCAGTTGAGCAAGCCATTAAGGAAACTTTTCCTGATGAGCAACTGTTTTTAGTTGCAACCAATACAACCCCATGGTATGCTGATTTGGCTAACTATTTAGTTAGTGGGGTACTCCCTAAAGAGCTGAGTTACCAACAAAGGAAAAAGTTGGTACATGAAAGCAAATTTTATTTGTGGGATGAACCATACATGTTTAAAAAATGTGCTGATCAGATAATTAGGAGATGTGTGTTGGAGGAAGAGAAAAAGGCAATTTTACAGCAGTGTCATGATTCACCATATGGTGGTCATTTTGGTGGTTTAAGAACAGCAGCAAAAGTGCTGCAATCTCGATAAAATAAATAAATAAAAAAATAAAAAATAAAAAATTTATATAAAGTACAAGAAAGTAAAATTTTTGGCATTCATGGAAATGTCTAGTTGAGTTATCTGATTGCATCAGTTGTCCATCATAGCTGAGTTAGCCATTCATCCATAACTTTCCCACTTTAACCCAAGCCAAGATACAACCATGAAGTCTCTCTGATTGGAGTCTAATGTGTGTCTCATTCAAAAGCCATAGCATCCTATCAAGCCTATGTTGAGGCTATTCCCATTAAAGGTGTGAGTTAAACAGATCCCTGCACAATTGAGTGATAAACATGTGTGATGAGAGAATTTTAGCCATTCTCATTTGCCTTTTATGAAGATGCAGTTCTCTGTATTATGTAAGGATGGGTCATGGTCTCCCTTGTTATTGTTCAATTGCCACTGATCACACGTAAACATTGAAGTCACACCAATCACTAAATTGTTGATATTTTAACTGTAATCCTTTCCTCTGATTGATAAGAAAGAGAAATTTTCTGTTGAATTAATTTCATGTCTTTTAGTGCAAGTCAAGAACTGATGCCTGCTTTAGCAGCTGGAAGTTAAAAGAGAAGTGAATATTCATGAGTAGTAATTCAAAGTTGTATGTTTGACTGAAAATGAAGATTTTGAAAATTCTGTTTGGAAGCATGTTTGATGAGAAATGAAAGTTTGGTTTATTGTTAAGGAACTGTTATGACGAAAGAATTGTGGTGTTGCATTGCATTTGTTCCTTGAGGACAAGTAACAATTTAAGTTTGGGGGTGTGATAAGTCACCTAATGGAGACTTAGAGCATGTGATTTATATTGCATAAAAGAAAAATGAATTGATTTTGTGATTATAATACCCCAAAAGGTATGTGAATTATCTTTTGTTGGTTACAAATGCTAATGGGCTGTACATGTTATATTTTTAGGCCCAAATTGTTACTGAAGGAAGAAGGAAAAGACTGGGCCAGACATAAAGCTAAAGCCCAACGATTGCAAGGAAAGAAAAGAAACAAAAGAAAGGAAAGGAGAGACAAAGTCAGGAAATACGGAAGCCAAAAGAAAGAGGAAAAAAGGAGAAACCCTAGCACCCGTAGTGAGCGCGCTCATCTCTGCGAAGCCTCATCTCAAGCCATCCCTAACCCTTGCCACAAATCAACCCATAAGGTCAGACCGTCCTCTTCTTACCGCTCATCCGTCCAAAATAACCCACATCCGCAGTCCATTAAGGAAAGACAAAAAGAAAAACCCTAGCCACTACTTTTGGTTCCGTAAAAGCCAAACAAAAATTCGTTACTTAGTGGAGGCTGGAGCGATTGTGAGCACACGCCAATGTACGGGTTGAAGCAGCAACAATTCCATTCGGATTGTCTGAGCAGAGGAGTGGAGCTTGGTGGGGACCACCCATTTGCAGCGCAAGCAGCGTGTTATACTGCTGAGCTGGAGCAAAAGAGGAATATTGTGCAAAGATGGAAAGGAGAGCTATAAAAAAGAGAGCAAGGAGTAAGTGAGGGGGCTCTCTCTTTGATTCAGCTTTGGAATTTTATTTTTCTGGTCTTCTGAATATTTTTTCAAATTGTTCTTTCTGTTCTGTAATGAGACTCATATGATGAGCCTTATGCATGTCCCTACAGCACTGTGAATTTCGATTGTTAGGACCAGTGCTGTAGTTTTATTTTTTTTATATTCTGTAATATTTGATTTTCCTTTACTATTTTGTAAAGATCCATTCTCATGGATAGGAGCTAAACTTTTTATAGGTTGGATGTAGGTACCCGAACCACAGTCGTAAATCTGTGCTGAATGCTATTTTCTCGAAGTTGATTTCCTGTTATTTTTAACATTGTGCTTTAATTTATTTATGCTACTGTGGAGGCCTGATAGTAGGATATGAGTTTGGGAATTAGTCATTGAGAAATGACTAACTCCAGAACTGTGTTGAAGGCATGGACTTGAGTGTGAGAACACTCAAGGGATGTTACTAAGAGATGAGAACAACCTCCATGTTGTGTTGGATTGGATTATAAGGGTCTTTCCTTTCGTTTAGCACAGAGATGTGCAGATGTTTGTTAAAGATAAAAGTGTTTTTAAGAGATTAAAATCAACAAGAGAAGGGTCCAACACTTGGGAACTAATTTTGAGGGATTTGTTTTTAGCACTTATTTGGAGGCTGCTGGGGAGGGGAACCAAAGACTCAACCTGTTTCACAACTTATTGTCAACATGTCAAATTTATTTTCCTTTGATTTCACATATTTCAAATATAATTCTGGTTACCAAATTCTTCTTTAAAAAAAAGGAAAAAGAAAAACAATCTTCTGACTTTTACTTATCTTTTTGCATCAAAAATATCCCAACTTATTTTCCCTTTAATTTTTCACTAAGCTATCCAATCATTTTTTTTTAAAAAACAAAAAACAAAAAAATTCAAACAGAAAAGAATTTACGGTTTAGTAGTAGTATGGTATTTATTTGATTTCCATTTTCTTCCCATTTTTAGAATAGGTTCAGTTTTAGCGATTACCAAATTTTGTCCAAGTACATACGCTAAAGATCCTTGTGGAAACGACATAAGGGTCTCATATACGCCCTGTATTACTTGTCGCGTATACTTGCGCGCTACTTGCATAACTGTTAGCAAGGCAACAAGTTTTTGATGAGTTATGCAACGCGTTGATAATTTTTACTTATCTTCTGATCATGTACGCGTTGATCCCCGGCAACGGCGCCAAAAACTTGTAGCCTTGCTAACAGTTATGCAAGTAGCGCGCAAGTATACGCGACAACAAGTAATACAGGGCGTATATGAGCCCTTATATCGTTCCCACAAGGATCTTTAGCGTATGTACTTGGTTAAAATTTGGTAATCGCTAAAACTGAACCTATTCTAAAAATGGGAAGAAAATGGAAATCAAATAAATACCATACTACTACTAAACCGTAAATTCTTTTCTTTTTGAATTTTTTGTTTTTTTTTTTAAAAAAATGATTGGATAGCTTAGTGAAAAATTAAAGGGAAAATAAGTTGGGATATTTTTTATGCAAAAAGATAAGTAAAAGTCAGAAGATTGTTTTTCTTTTTCCTTTTTTTTTTAAAGAAGAATTTGGTAACCAGAATTATATTTGAAATATGTGAAATCAAAGGAAAATAAATTTGACGTGTTGACAATAAGTTGTGAAACAGGTTGAGTCTTTGGTTCCCCTCCCCAGCAGCCTCCAAATAAGTGCTAAAAACAAATCCCTCAAAATTAGTTCCCAAGTGTTGGACCCTTCTCTTGTTGATTATAATCTCTTAAAAACACTTTTATCTTTAGCAAACATCTCCACATCTCTGTGCTAAACGAAAGGAAAGACCCTTATAATCCAATCCAACACAACATGGAGGTTGTTCTCATCTCTGAGTAACATCCCTTGAGTTTTCTCACACTCAAGTCCATGCCTTCAACACAGTTCTGGAGTTAGTCATTTCTCAATGACTAATTGCTTGGTCGAACCGAGAGCTGCTCGGGAATATCTTTTCTGAGAGCAAGAGTGCAGAGTAATAATCAGGATTGCCAACAGGAACAATCTACTCTGACTAAGAGCAACCCTCTTCAACTATACGCAAGCGTACGTGTCAAGCAATATAGGGTATTGTAGCCCCAGATTTATCGTCCTCAGGGAGCAGTTGTGAAGTAAGAAACGCTAAAGGAAACTTAATTTGTAAAATGGAGCAATAAAAGAAAGTACTATTCTCAGCTAAGCTTCACAAAGAGCAATCTCTGGGCAGCTAGTTAAACAATGTTAACCATTCTGAACCAGATGAGCGCAGTGAATGACTTAGCACGTTCATTGAATAAAAAAAAACATCAATTTAAATAACTTCAAGAGCAGTCAATGAAATGAAAGTAAGAGCATCAGCTGGTAAAACACAGTTTAGTTATCGTGAGGAAAAGGTTGTGATAGAAGTTTGAATTAAGATTAATTTCAGAAAAAGTCAAGTAGGTGACACGGGTTCCATGTTTTCATCCCTTTGGTTAACCCTGCTTGGTAGCATATTTTACAAGTGGATTTTGCTCCTTCCCTTGTTTTGCTATAGGTAAGCAGAGGGCAGGGCCCTACTCTCCACGTTACTCCATAGTACTTGGAGTTATATGCAAGGAAACCATGTTGCCTTCTCAAAAGAGCATGGATTCACATGGCAGTGCTCCCCATTCCAGGTGTTTCTCCCTCCTTTCTTCAGGCTAAACTACCCCGGGATTTTGAGAATGCTCCACACACCTTTGTCAGTGTTTCATCAACCGAGTGGACCCGGGATGAGGTTGCCAGCCCACAGGGTTTCACAAAATCAATAAATTAAACCAAAGAGCAACTCAAAATTCATTTATAAAATATGTGTTCCTTACAAAGTTATCCTAAGACAAAAGGGATTACTTCTATGGAATCCTCACCTACTTAGAGGAAGTTAGCTCCTAGTAAGCATTTTTACAAAAACAAAACAAAGAGATAACGAGCCCTAGGATGGGCGCTGATGATTCCCTTTATGAGGATTGCTTGTTTCTTTTATAGGGTTCTTCATTTGATCTCCATTGTTCCTTTCATCAAGGGTCATGCTTTGTCTAAATCCTCTCCAATCGTAGCCTTGCTTCTTGCCAGCTTGGCCTTAAATGGAAGTGGTCCCCCTTGCTTTTGGCTCCCTTTGTGAGTAGGAGTATCGGATTCAGGGAGGCACCTCCACTCCTTCTGCTGCAGCTGACGTGGCTGCTTTTGATTGCTCAGCTCCCTTGCTTCCGTACTGTAGCAGAGGTAGCACCTCCACCTTCTCTGTTGTGGCTGACGTGGCGGCTTCCCATTGCCTTCTTTGACTGCTGTTGTACTACAGCAGGTTTTTCCTTTCTGCGCAACCCTCCTTCCTCTCTCTTCATTTTGTGGTTCCTTCTGATGGCCTTAGGTGTCCTGAACAAAGCAAACTAACCCAATAGTCATATGTGAAAAAGATAATGTTAAATTTGCTCCAGATCTACCTTAATTCCCATTTTCGGTATTGCTCTGGTCCACTATTCAAAACAGTTGCTCTATTTGGAAAGAAGAAGGTTGAAGGGAGTGATTTATAACCAAACATGGGTTTTGTGGAACAATTTACACTTAATGGGCCTCGACTTTTGAGGACCATCATCACCCCAAAACTAGATATTACTCGTCCCGAGTAATCCTTCACAACCAACAGTCTTCTTGTGACAGGTTAATGCTCCTTGAGATTATCGATGAAGAGTTAACTTCACTCCTTCTCTTGCTTCATTAGAGCACTTATCTGACTTGTGAGTTTCACCAGCTTCATTGTGTGTGTGACCTCTTCCACTCTTTTAGTCAGTTTCCCACAGAGTTGCTTCCGGATTGAACTTTTTGGCTTGATTTCTTCTCTTACTTTCTAGCTCCCTTCTCTATTTCTTTCTTTTCAGATCTTTTAACTGGAAGTCAATTACTCTCGTCTTTGCGTAGGGCTGACCTTTAACAGCATGCTCTTTGAGCGGCTCTTGCTCTTACCTTGATGACTTGAGCTCTTTGAGCGAAATTTTTTTTGGAGCTGACCCTTTTTTTTTTTTAAATTAGGGGCAGAGTAATTTATTTGAACAGTCTGAAGTTCTTTCCTTGGTAACTCAATAAGTCCACTGAATAACAGAGTGTCCGATTTTTGGAGTGCTGCTTTTTGTTCATGGTGTTGCTCCAAATCAGAGTCATGCTCTATGTTGCTTTGTTAGAAACTGTAAACTCTTTAAGGCATCTCAAGGAGCAAAATCCTGGGCAAAAAGAATCATTGAGTAGATCAGGACACTTAGGACAGTAAACTTAGCAAGAGTTAAAAACAATGAAAAATAAAATAAAAAATAAAACAGGGTGGCGAATCCCTGGTACACCGCAGAAGTCATTTATCTAAGAGCAAAGTCAGTAACATTCCACCACAGAACTTTTCATGCATTCATTCCAACAGATTTAAACAAGTTAAAAAGGATAGGGAACGAATGAACCTGGGGTCACCATAGTGACCCTTAATGCTCTCCAGTTTCTTGTCTTGCTCCGCTAAACGGAGCATTTGTTATTGCTTCTGGAGGGAAGACATTTGGAAACGGTGGATATGGAGTTTGTCCCTTGAATTTTTCTCCCTAGTTACTGGCGAAGATTTGATCCCGAGCACTGTAGTACAATCGGAGTTGAATTTCCTCCTCTTTGCTTTTCATCAATTCATCTTTCAAGAGCCCGATCTCCTCCTTTCAGTCTTTTCTGTTTTTTTCGTGGGCTTGCTCCCTCTCTTCCATTTTCTTGTTCATCATCTCCACTGCTTTCACCAGTCTTTCACCGCGTTTTGCAAGGTTGAGGATCCTTCTCCTTCCTCGATCTTCCTTTTCAAAGGCAATAGTCCAGCATTTTTTATCTGGTCAAGTTCATTCTGCAGGGCCACCTTTTCTTTGTTAATGAGCAAGCTAGCTTCTTTCAGAGATTGCAACTCCCTTCCAACTGTGTCTTCTAAGGCTTGCACTTGAGTGGCTGGAAGGTCTGCTCCGAGACCGAACATAGTTTGACATTGAGTCATGTCAGTTGTCTCGACTAGGAACTTCCTTCGTCCACTCTTTGCAGGAGCTCTCTTAAAGGGAAGTTTTTCCCTTCTTGGAGTTTTCTGAGGTTCTTCCTTCACATTGCCCGAAACTTCAGCTTCTTCTTCTTCCTCTTTTCCTTCTTTTTCTTCTTTCTCTTCTTTTTCTTCTTCCTCCTCACTTTCCAATCCTTCATTATCTCTGATTCTTTTTATCGTGGACTGATCAATGTCCGACCCTTCTGGAATGATTTCATCCGAAATCGGGATATTGGCCTTTAGACCAGACCTCTTGCACATTTCAGTGACCAGACAAGGGGAAAAAAAGGGAGTTTCTTGGTGCATTTGCCACCAGTTGTTTGTAGACAATCCTCCCAACATCAAACTTCTTCTTAGTCAAGATGCAGAAGACCAGCACTGCTCTTTCCAAGTTTACTCTAGAGTCATTGCTCACGGGAATCAGACGGGAGTTAATAAAATGCATCCATACCTTTGCTTTGAATTTGAGTTGCTTCCTAGGGATGGATTCCTTGGTTCCCCAGGTTGCTCCTTCTGAGCCTATTTCTCGGAGCACTTCTCCAGTTATGGCCTCATCTCCTCGGCCAGCACAGTATCTATCAAACTCATCTTGTTCAGCAGGAACTAAAGCAGTGTTATATGCTTCGTTGATTTCTTCAGGGGAGAAGTCTACTTTCACGCCTCTGATGAGGAGTTTTGGGAGGTCTTCTTTCTTCATCTCCTCCAAGAATGCAGTCACGAACTCGGTGCGAGCTCTTGAGGGAAGCTCAACAAAGAGTTCCCAATCCAGTTCTGCTATATCCTCGGTCAGCCACCGGTCGAGATCTCCGTGTTTAGAGATACTGAGGACTATGCCCCGTTCTTGTATGACTGTGCGATCGACTGTGGTTTGCTCAGGCTTGAGCTTTTTCCCTGTTCGGGTCCTCTTCTTGGAGATAGAAGCAACAGGTATAATGGCTTTTGGACGTGTCATGGCGTAATGTTCTGAGTAGGAGGGATGGTGTGAGGAGTAAAGGTTGGATTTTTGTGGGTTGAAGGAGAAAAGATTATGAGAATGAAATAATAGTTCTGAGTTTGTTTATAAAGGTAAGAAGGAGATGATGGGAAGGTTAAAACGCTCTGTATGGTGGTGATCGTGGCTTTGCTGAGTGGTGGATATGGGGGGAAAGAGCGTCTGCTGCACATAAATGCCTGGGGAAAGCAACTGTCCTCTGCTCTGATGGTTTCTTCTTTTTGAAACTGCTACTACCGCTTGATTGGAGGGATGTGACAGCATGACGTGGAGCTGTTATCCTTCCGTTACTTCCGCCACTCGGTTTCCTCTCTCTTTTTCGCATGCGGCCCATTGCAGGCCTTTGGGTTAAAAAGGGCAAGTGGATCAGCCCAATTAGAACTTGGTTTCAACATTGAGGGATCAAATTCTAAGTGTTGGTTGCTCCTTGCTTTTGGGATCAGGTTGCTCGAGAGCAACCCCAAAACTAGCTTCCTGCAATGGTTAGCACATTAATTTTTTCAAACAAAGACAATAATAAAAAGAATGACGTAGAAATAAATCTGGGTTGTCTCCCAGTAGCGCTTCGTTTATAGTCTTAGCTCGACTTGTTGCTCCTTGGGTCAGACTTCAGCTGGGTCATCGAGATGAGAAATCAGTTTCTCATGCTCCTTGATCCCTCTATTATACTTTTTGAGTTTGTGTTCATTTACCCTGAGCGTTGCTCCAGATGTTTCATGAGCAATGGTAAATGCTCCATTGGGAAGTGCTTCAGTGATTGCATAAGGTCCCTCCATCTTGATTTCAACTTTCCAGGAAACAGTTTCAATCTGGATCGATACAGCAGCACTTTATCTCCAACTTCTAACTCTCTCTTGATAAGCTTTTTGTCGTGCCACTTTTTCATCTGCTCCTTGTAGAGGTTGGCGTTTTCATATGCCTTGCTCCGAAATTCTTCCAGTTCAACCAACTGGAGCAACCTCTTTTCCCCAGCCATTCTGGAATCCATGTTTAGCAATGTGATGGCCCAGAATACTTTGTGATGAAGTTCCAGAGGCAAGTGACACGCTTTTCCAAATACCAACTTATAGGGGGAGCAGCCAATGGGCGTTCGATAAGCTGTTCGATATGCCCATAGGGATTCATCCAATTTGTTGGACCAATCTTTTCTATCTGGGTTTACGACCTTTTCCATGATTTTTTTTATCTCCCTGTTGGACACCTCTACCTGCCCGCTGGTCTGTGGGTGGTAAAGGGTGGCAATTTTGTGCTGCACTCCATATTTCTTCAGGAGCAATTGGAATTGTTTGTTCACAAAATGTGTACCCCCGTCGCTGATAATTGCTCTTGGGGTTCCAAATCGAGTGAAAATATTCTTCTTGATGAACTTCAACACTATCCTGGCATCATTGGTGGGGGTAGCAACAACTTCTACCCATTTCGACACATAGTCAACTGCAACAAGTATATACTTGTTTCCAAAGGAAGGTGGGAAAGGCCCCATGAAATCAATGCCCCATACATCGAACAATTCAACCTCCATTATTGGGACAAGGGGCATTTCATGCTTTCTTGTAATGTTCCCTGTTCTCTGGCACCTGTCACATTTTTTAACAAAAACATTAGCATCTTTAAACAAGGAGGGCCAGTATAGACCTGACTGCAGCACTTTAGCTGTTGTTTTTGCTCCAGCAAAGTGTCCTCCATAAGGGGAGTTATGGCATTGCTCCAGTATTTTCTGTTGTTCTTCTTCAGGGATACACCTTCGAAGTAATTGGTCAGAACACCTTTTGTAGAGCAAAGGGTCGTCCCAGAAATACTGCTTAGCTTCGTGATGGAACCTCTTTCTCCCTTGGTGATTCAAGTGGTATGGCTCTATTCCAGCAGGCAGGTAGTTTGCAATATCTGCAAACCAAGGAGCTTGTCTTTCAGATATCATCAGCAGCTGCTCATCAGGGAATGTCTCCTTGATATGATCTCCTTCTTGTGGGCTTGCCCTCTCTAATCGAGATAAGTGATCAGCTACCTTGTTATCACTTCATCTCCGGTCCTTGATCTCAAGGTCAAATTCTTGGAGCAACAGTACTCATCTAATTAGTCTTGGTTTGGCATCCTTCTTAGCAAAGAGTTGCTTGATTGCTGAATGATCAGTGAATACTGTGACTTTGGAGCATATTAGATATGAACGAAACTTGTCACATGCAAATACAACTGCCAGCATCTCCTTCTTCGTCACTGTGTAGTTGGCTTGTGCCAGAGTAAGAGTTCTACTAGCGTAGTAAACAGTTCTGAAGACTTTGTCTTTTCGCTGCCCAAGAACTGCTCCTAAGCCAAAATCACTGGCGTCACACATTAGTTCAAAAGGAAGACTCCAATCTAGGCTTTGAATGATGGGTGCGGACACGAGTCTCGACTTGAGCTCCAGGAAGGCTGTCAAACATTTTTCATCAAAATTGAACTTCATGTCTTGCTCCAGAAGCTCACAAAGTGGTTTGGCGATTTTGGAGAAGTCTTTAATGAAACGTCTGTAGAACCCAGCATGTCCCAAGAAGCTTATGATCCTTTTTACTGTAGTAGGGGGATGTAGCTTCTCAATTGCTTCCACCCTAGCCTTGTCCACCTCGAGGCCCTTGCTTGAGATTTTGTGTCCTAGCACGATGCCTTCTCTTACCATGAAGTGGCATTTCTCCCAATTTAGCACTAAATTTCTCTTGACACATCTTTTCAATACATGTTCAAGGTTATTAAGGCAAGTAGGAAAAGAGCAACCAATGACAGAAAAATCATCCATGAAAATTTCTACTGCTTCCCCTACCAAATCAGTAAACAAAGCAAACATGCATCTTTGAAAAGTTGCAGGGGCATTACATAGCCCAAAAGGCATTCTTCTGAATGCAAACATCCCAAAGGGGTACGTAAAAGTGGTTTTGTGATGGTCTTCAGGAGCAACCAGGATTTGGTTGTATCCCGAATACCCATCTAAGAAACAAAAGAATTATTTCTCAGCTAGATGATCCAGCATTTGGTCAATAAAAGGAAGGGGGAAATGATCCTTTCGGGTAGCATTATTTAATTTCCTGTAGTCTTGACAAATCCTCCACCCAGTTATTTTTTTGGTGGCTATTAACTCTTGTTTGTCATTTTCAACTACAGTAATGCCACCCTTTTTTGGAACGCATTGTACAGGAGCAACCCATTTACTATCTGAGATGGGATAGATTATACCTGCATCAAGCCATTTGATTTGAAGTTCCTGTTCATGGGTTAGCAAAGAAGAAATAATCACAGGGAGAGTGTTGTCTTTACCTAAATAAGTGTATTTCAGGTGTTCAGGTAAGGGTTTTAACTCCAAGGTAGGTGGTTGCTCTACTGAAGGCAATTTCGGTCTTTGCTCCTGCTCTGATCGGTTTAAAGATTCAAAGACCCTTTCTTTCCTTCCCTGGGGTTGGTGGAAATTGATGGATGCAATGTATTCCTCCAGCTCTTCAAAGTCCTTCATGCCTATCTCTGGCTGCAAATGCTCCTGTTGTTCTTCTCTTATGACCGAGTCAAGGATCGAAATACTAAAGCATTCCTCAGTGTCATCTTCATCTAACTTTATTGCTTTCATGACATTAAACTTCACTTCTTCTCCGTTTACACTCATAGAAAGTTCTCCCTTTCTGACATTTATGATAGCATCACCGGTAGCCAGGAATGGTCTGCCCAGAATTATTGGAACTTCTTGATCTGCTTCAAAGTCTAAGATGATGAAGTCAGCTGGTAGAATGAACTTGTCTACTTGGACAAGGACATTCT